>NC_046333.1:117577031-117767010 GCF_000738735.6 Corvus cornix cornix | reverse complement strand
GGCAAGCCCTGTGCAAACAGCTGCCAGAGCTTGTCAGCTCATTGGTATATTACTAATTTCTTCTTTCAAAGTTGGCAAATTCTAAGCATGTCTGGAGGTGCAGGGTATGAACAGAGCAGCAATATGGTGATAGCACAATTCTTAGTAAATCCTGAAGTCTCTTGGCCTGGAATACCTTAGATCCTATTGATGCTTGCCTCCCTGTTTTATAAATGCAAGTAAGCCCCAAAGCTGATGGCTCGAATGGTTGGCACCTCCAGCTGTCCCCTGTCCAAGAGAGAGGCAGACTAGCAGCTGCTCAAACTTGTATTTTTATATACAGAAGATTTTCTTAACCTGTGGGGTTCTAAATACTATTTTGCACTGAATTATTTTCCTTGTACTGAGATTTTTTTGAATGGCAATACATCAATGCAATTACATTCATTAAGAAAAGGTATGCAACTGAGGAGGGTGTAACTATCAGAAAAGGAACCAAAATCAATTAGAAAGAGGAAGCAAAACTGGGGGATTGATGATAAGTCAGTGCTACATGCATAAAGTCCAAACTTTGGACTTTCCAATGTTTGCAGTTGTAGCTTACGTAAACTTTCCAGATAAGCATGTCTTTTCCTAGGGTGTCTACTTTTTCAGTTGCCTTTTACCCTCAAGAGATCCACTGCCCTTACAGCTTTCAATGCTCCAGCCCAGGTGACCCAGCTATCTGTCTGGAGTCAATACTACCCATTTTCCCCTCTTCATACTAAGCCTGAGCACCTACGTCTCAAGCCATGTAGCAGAAGAATCACACATTCCATTACAGGATCACAGGCATAGCTTCTCATTTATGTAGAGGAATAAAGGAGGGAAAATGAGTGCAAGACAATTAAGAAAGGGAGAAGAAGAGACATCAGTAATCATATGCGGCGCTCTGATTTCTGCTCTGTCTCTATAAAGTACTGGCAGATGGTAATCAGGTTAAAACAGGCTAAAGTGGTAGAAAATTACTAAGAGACAACCTTTTACTTAATTTTTTATTACTGGAAGCTAGGAGAGGAATATTTCAATGTTCCACAGTAATTATTAAGATACTTGCACCAGATTTTCTTCTGTCTTCACCAGTGGGATAGATCATAATTTAAAAAACTGCTCTACCTTGTAACATGAAGGAACCTCTCACAAGCTGCCTTAGAAAGGGCACTGGCATGGAAATTTTATCTATGATATTTGCTACTGGACTCTTGCCTCATTTCATCAGTGATGTGACATCCAAGATATCAATATCATTTATTCTCCAAGGACATGACTGCCCAGTAAGACGAAGGAAGTATGAAGAAGATCTAAGATGTTAGGAAGTGAAGATTGCTCCAACCTTCTTAACCCAGACCTCTCCAGTCATTCCAAATCTGAAAGTATCTTTCAAATATCTTCTCAGTGCCATGCCTTTGAAAGCTATTTACAGCCATACCATCCCATTACTGAAACTAAGTGACAGGCTGCCCCATTATGGTGTTTTGTTGGGTTTTTTTCCCCTATAAGTAAGTATTTTTCAGTGACTTTCAAGTCATTAAGGACTCCTGGCCACTACATGGTAAAAGTCCCTAGAAAAGTATGGTTATCACACATAAGGCATGTAGGAAAAGACTTATCACACGTTTACTATCACTAATTTAGTATCAGAAAAAAATATCCTTTAAGCTGCAGGTATGTATAAATTGTTTCCTTTAGGCTTTGGAAGACATCAATTTTTTGTGACATTATGCTTTCTGCCAACCCATATGCAAAGTTTAATTTGATGAGGAATAGTTTTTCATTTTAGTTTAAAATGTCATATTCTACTCTCTCTAAATACTTATCACCTTGGGCATCAACCATTCCATACATCTCAGCATAGCTGCCTATGACTTACGTTGTTCTTCAGCAATGCAATTCGAACTAAGTATGTCTGATGATAATTTTCCTTCCTATATAGGTCACTATTTTTTTCTGTTCCTCATTTTAATGAAAATGCTATCATCCTAGTGAGAATACCAATATAAGGAAGTTGTATTTAAAAATGTTTCAAACAAATAAAGCTGTGGGGGTCTTTTTTCAAGACTTGTATTTAAAGGTGCTATTGCTAGTTCTAGTATGAAATTTCAAATACAGTGAAGGGTAGCCTTCTTTCTGCATATGACCAAAGTAAATTGTAAACAATTCTAATTAAAACTCCCTAGATAATTTTTAATACAGTGATAAAATTAGAGATGTGAAATTGTGAAAAATCACTCTTCATTAATTACTGATTTTCCTCTTTCTGACACCCTTCTTGATCTATTCCCTTTTGGTGCAGAATGTTCCATGATTCCCTCCTTAAGTTACTTTAAGTTATACTGCCTATGTACAAATTAAGACTGCAAAGGAAAAATAAACCATGCATAAAAGATATTAAATGCCCAGAAGCTACATTTATCAATTACATTCACACAATATTGGGAGAGAAATATGCCATTGAGTTCTGATAACACATATCCAGTCTATCCACTAAAATGGCAGCTCAAATAGTCCCAAGACTATTGTACAGAAGGCTGTTACAGCTTCAGTCACACCTCTAGACATGTGATCTTCACAATAAATGTGTCCAAGTTGACTTCAAAAGAGACAGAGCTCTGAATCTGCTTTTTGAAGTTATGCTTTGATCTTTTTTTGGTATTCTGATTCAGGAATACACGCTATGTATTAGTGTGCCTTTATATTACTGCTGAGTTTGATGCCATAAACTACAGCATTCTTTAAAAAATGTTCAGTGCAGATGCTCAGACCAATTGGAATTGATCTATTCCACTTACAGTTCATTGCTAGGTTGCAAGTTAGGTGTTTTGTTCTTTCAAGTTGTTAGGGTTTTTTTTTCTATCAGTTGAGTCCCACAGGGCTCTATTCCTGGCCTGTCATTCTTTGTATCCATAGAATTTATTTTGGCTTCAGTTATTTTTCAGTATGATCCAATTATTTATTTTTGAGGTATTTATAACTGCCTGGTTATTATATACCCAAGAATATCACAACTGATTTTTCTAACCTTAACTACAAGTCACTGATATTTTAGTATGTGAAATTAATGTTCCCTATTTTTAAAATTAATGCCGAACTTGTTCAATGCTAATAAATAATTAAGGATAAAATTCCTAGAGAAAAAGTACTTGCAAGATCAAATACATGACATATTAGAACATGTGCAACATTTGGAGGAAAGGATTTCTATGTATTGAAGAAAGTTCACATCATCCATTCACAACATCAGAACATTAATTTTATCTTAAAAAAGTAGGTTACAGAACTGGAGGGATTCTTCTTACTACCGAGTGGTTCTGTATTTTTTCCAGCTTTCTACCTTCCTAGGGATGAAAAACTGCTTCTGAAATTTGCTATTATCATCCTCTATGACATGATACTTGCTTCATGTGTTTGTATCTTTACTTGTCTTAGAAAAAGTGAAGTGAGCCAAGGACATTCAGGAGAGTGTGTGTGTTCACAGCACAGCACAGGATGCAAGCCAGAGAGGGAAGGAGCTGCCAACCTGCTCCTCAAGCAGAGGCTGCAGTAGGGAGCAGCAAACCAGGTGGGCCTTAGAGATGATGGAAAGAAGAACTTGGGAGGCCAAGCAGAATACCCTGCAAGTCAGGAAGCCGGAGACTTGGTTGAGGCTCAAATGGTTCTCAACTATGTAGACACAGAAAACACTGGAGGAAATGCTACAAGCCTCTTGTTTCTGTTCTGTATGATCCAGTAACTTTGAGTTTTCCATTTTAAAGTTTTCCATTTGCTAGTTTATAATGCAATTAATTCTGCCTTTTATGAGTTTTGTGTTGCAGCGTTTTTGGGAAGTTTTCTATAAAGGGAACTGTGCACACCCACTTCAAAGGTCTCACTGACTAAAGCTCTGTCACATTCAGCCCATGTTGCAATTTTCCTTTCCTTTATAACTCTTTTTTAATTTGCTTTAAAATCTGCTTAACATGCCTGCCCATTAATACCTTTTGCTGTCAGTCAGGGAAGTCTCCTTCTTCCCTGGCCCTTCCTTTATTAGCAGCTGACCTTGCTGGGATCCAGGTACAGAACTACCATCTTTACCTCAAAAGACTTGATATCTTGAGCTTGCTACAGGTGCTAAAACTTGTACTTCCAGCAGCCTGAGAGGTCAGGTATCAGCTTTTTCAAAAGAATACTGATCTGATGCTATTTGCCACTTTATGACATCAAACCCATTAACACTCTGTAACATCTTTCTCCATTTCAGATGAGGCCGTTTCCATTTCCTCATCCTCCTCCTCATTTATCACTCTGCCTTTGCCCTCATGACTATGAGTGATATTCTGTGTAGAAATCCTGCTTCACCACGACATTTGCTCCTTCGTGTGGGGCATTGTATGCGCTCCCCACCCTGCATCTACACTGCACTCATGGCAACACCTCCCTTAGGGGTGGTCTGCTCCAATCCTTGAGGTGGCAGACCCCAAAGTTTTCTACCACAAATCTCCCAGGGTTTTCGTGTCTTTAGATCCAAACTACCTTTTTTCCTCTGCTAAGCAGGCAATGCTGTCTCCAGCACTGGTGGAGCCCTCGTCTCCTCATCCCAGCAGAAAAACCCTCCCAGCAGAAGCCTGTGGTCCTACTGTGCCTTCTCTGAATCAAAGTCTACAGATAGGAAACAGAAGTGGATAAATCCCTTCCGTGATCTCCAGATTTTCAATATCTTCCTTTCAATTTTTTATCCCTGTCAATAAGCACAAATCAACAAGCTCTAATCTGTTTCTTCTTGCTTTTAGTTTTTCAAGATGAGGAAGCCAGAAAAATAATATTTTATTATATTTATTATTAATATTATTATATTATTTATCAGTATCGTGTGGGCCTTTTCCAGCCCCAGTAAATGCACTATCAAGTTCTTCTATGGTATCCTCAGTCTACCCCAGAATATATGACCATCCAGCATTTTAGACCCATTGTGAATATATCCGCTAAGTTTACTACTTAACCACATCCAAGTGCTTCCTGCTCTATCTTCATATTCCAGTCAACTTTCTCTTCTCTTAATATTGCTTTTGATATTACCATCTCTGTCACCAACTTAAATTAGCTTCTTAACACCCCAAAACATAAAATCACTACTTTCTCAACTTTAAAAAGAGAACTAAGAAGGTAGAGCATTATAAAATGGGAGCTTACAATAGCCAGTGGTCTTCTCATATACGATGGAGTGAAAAAAGAAATATCACATGTGTTAGCAAACATGATGGCAAGGAGAATGGTTTTCATTCTCCATACCATAGAAAGTGGTATCATTTCATATGAGGAGAAGGATGAATGTCTGGAGTAGAGTCTGTAACAGGATTAATACCACTTTGAAGCCACCAGTGAATCAATCTGCAAATGAAAAAGAAAGATAATGCAATACTGCCCTCATCCATAAAAAAACTCTCCCTCAAGAAAGATGAAGTAAAAAGACACTTTTATGAAAACCTTGCAACTCTCAAACTTCAGTCCTCCAAAATAACATACTGTCATGATTAAGGAGGAAAAGAAAATGAGTAGAAATCAATGCTAAGGAATAAGAGGCATCATATAAATGGTCAGAGTCACATAGTATCACTTAATTTTGCTGTATCTAATCTGTGATATTGAGAAAAACACAGATGAACTTAGATTAAATTACTGCTAACAAAGCCAACTGTATATTTACTGACTCAAGGCAAAAGAATGTCAAATGAAGTTTAAAGTGAGTCCAGCTATGACCCAAATTACAGAGCCCCAGTAAGCGAAAGACTCGTTATGATACAGAGTAAATAAAGCACATCAGCAGTACAGACTAAATGCAATAAATATAACGTAGCCTTCTTGAAAAACAGCTTTTCTAGGAACAGGCAATATATTCTATTTGACCAACTGGCCCAGCTGGAAAACCGTAACAGCTATATCTCCTGATTTGTTAAGACAACACCTCTTGCTATAAATCTTGCTTATCTTCTATACTGAAACCATTAAGGTTGCTGAAATAGTAGAACTAGAAAATCTAAAAAGCACAACATGTAGACAACAAGTCAAAGTTTAAAACAGGAAGAATTTTTAAAGGTTACTTTATGAAAGGTTGAATTGTGATGACATCAGAAGCACAGTAAAGAGAATTAAAGAATAGGTAAGAATTTCACAGGCGAAAGAAAAGTGTTTAGCAAACAATCACCTAAATTAGTTTCAATATTTTAATCACAGTATATTCTGAATTGGAAGGGACCCACAAGAATCATTGGGTCCAGCTCTTAAGTGAATGGCCCATACAGGGATCAAACCTACAACCTTGGTGTTAATTAGCACCATGCTCTGACCAAGTGACTTAGCTGCTCCTTTCTCTCATTCTGTGACTGTGGTTCTTCTAAGTAATTCTTGTGATACTTTATTTGCAAGGGTCTTTCTCTTGCTTTGACCTTATCCCTTTCTCTTCTAAACAAAACCAACAACTTTTCTTGGTGGAAGATGCTCCTTACCTTTAGATTTATGAGATTCAGACCTGAGACTTTCAAAGATGGGTAAAATGGTGTATAGTTAATTCTTATTCATTTTTTTTCAGTTTTGTTACATTTTGAGAAAGTATCTATCACCAAATAAAATTATCTTCAAAATTTACCTGACCGTGACCTGAAATTTATGGCTTGGTCCAATGTACTTCATTTATTTGTGCTGGTTAGCCATCTCCTCTTGAATTTATGGTACCTGCTTTGCACAGCAGCTTGAATATCCTCTAAGGCTATAATGTATGATTACATACACTAGAACCCATTAGACTAAAAGAGATTTGTATGATTATATATTGTATGATTTTTGTCATGGATACTCCCTTAAAACAGGAAATGAGCACCTTTGTCTTTTCTACTGCTGTATTTCAAAGCTTTGTGCTATTAGAATTGTGAACAAACCTTATCGGCAGTCTCTCAGCTCAGCTGGTCTGCATGGAGCTGTTTTAATTTTTGAGGCTATTATCTGTAAAGAAGAAGGGAGGACTTTTCTTTCTTCTGAGATGAAACCGCACCATCTCTCTAGCAGGCTGGGCATGGGCATAAAGGAAAATGCATTGAGAACTCTGACCACCTAAACTGCTAATTCATCTACAAGACTGTTGAGTCTGTCAAACAGGTTGAGTTATGCATCATATCACGGTAGCTGTGGGTACAGTTGTCTCAACTGTAACTGTTCATTGCTCACTGAATTCCCAGATTCCTTATCAGCATATAATAAAGACAATTTACAGCCCAGTGTAGAGCCTGACTAATCCTGTGCCCTCCTTGGCTCAGCACACCCCTTCATTCCGGGGGCACATCATTTGCTGCAGCTTACACTTCCCACACCAAAGGCAGCAGTTTTTACAAGACAGAGATCTTAGGCATGATTTGCTGATTGGGAAGTCACCACTCAGGCAGCAGCAACAATGAAATGGATGTTACTTAAGCTGAGACCCAGAAATTAGGATTACCTATATGCATGACAGTTAAGTTTTGGGAGAGATAGCATTTACACAGAAGAGTGGGAGTCTGAAAAGTTTCTTTTAAAGCTCCACAAACTAAAACAGACACAAAGCTGTCGCTGTTCAGAAATGAAGAAGTAAGAGGACCACTACTGGAAGTGGAAAATGGATTTGTGAAGAGGTTTCATTTTAATGGAGCAGCTGGATGAAAGATACAGACAGGAATGGGCTCCACTTAGGCCTGTATGTGATGTTGAGTGGAAAGCTCAAGGGAGCAACACTGGATGCTGGAGTAAGATTGATTTAACAATAGATGCAATTTAAGTGAAAAGGCTAAGGTGCTGGCAACTGGGGCTTGGGATAGCATCCATTTAAAAACAGATCTAATTTAAACAGAAAGGCCAAGGAGGTGGAAGGTGGAGACTAAAACAAAATCAATATTAAGTTAGGTTAGTAGAAACTAGAATCAAATGAGCCAGTTAAAAAAAATGGGCATATTGTGTATTTGGGAGTAAGGAAGCAATGCATGGATCTAAGCACTATCAAGGAACTCTCATTAAATGATATAACCCCTAAAATCAGAATTGTAATTTCATTCTAGTAAGAATATTATTTATTACAGTAGTAAACAAAAAATCTTAAGAGAAAGGTATGATCTCCAGTTTAAACAAAACTGCATTATTATAAATATATTCCTACTTGAAGATAATTCTCTTCTATCACAAAATCACAGGCTTGTTGCGGTTGGAAGGGACCTCCAAAGATCATGTAGTCCAACCCTCCTGCTAAAGCAGGTTCACCTACAGCAGGTTGCTATTGGTGAATATCTACAGAGGGAGAGACTCCACAGCCTCTCTGGGCAGACTGTTCCCATGCCCTGCCTCCCTTAAAGACTTTTTTTTCTCATGCTCAGGTGGAGCTGCCTGTGTTTGAGCCTGTAACCACTAGCCCTTGTCCTGTCACTGGGCACCACCAAGAAGAGTCTGGCCCCATCCTCTTGACACCTGCCCTTAAGATGTCCGTATGCATTGATAAGCTCTCCTCTCATTCATCTCTCCTCCAGACTGAAAAGGTCCAGCACCCTCAGCTTTTCTTCATAAGAGAGATGCTCCAGTTCCCTAATGCTCTTTGTAACCCTCTGCTGGACCTGCTCCAGGAGCTCCATGTCTCTCTTCTCCTGAGGAGCCCAGAACTGCACACAGGACTCCAGATGTGGCCTCACCAGGGCTGAGTAGAGGGGCAGGATCACCTCCCTCAACCTGCTGGCAATGCCCTTCCTAATGCAGCCCAGGACACCATTGGCCTTCTTTGCCACCAGGGCTCTGCTGGCTCATGGACAGATGTTGCCCACCAGGACCCCCAGGGCCTTCTCTGCAGAGCTGCTTTCCAGGAGGTCAGCCCCAGCCTGCGGTGGTGCAGGGGGTTATTCTTCCCTAGGTACAGGACCTTGCATCTGCCTTTGTTGAATTTGTAGATAGTTGTACAAATGTACAAATGTATGTATGTATATGTATAGATATATATATATATTTATATGTTATATGGCATATAATACTCATAGAATCACCAAATCACCATAATTTGGTTTAGAAGACATCTTTAAAAGGCCATGTAGTCTGACCGCCACTGCACTGAGCAGGGAAATCTTCATCTAGATCAGGCTGCTGACTTTGAGTTTTGTTTCCAGGGATGGGGCACCTGGCACTTCTCTGCACAACCTCTTCCAGTGTTTCACCATCCTCACTGTAAAAACATTCTTCCATGTATCTAGTTTGAATATTCTGAATCAATGGTGGAAATGCTTAATGCTAATTGTATTTGTAAAACAGAAATCAATCAGGTAGTAGTGAACTAATCTTTAAAAACTCTAGCTATCAGTCTGGAAATCAATTCAAAGTTAAGGGCAGTCTGCATATACCTGTGTTTGAACCAAAATATGTATATATTCAACTACATACTCATCCATATGGATATACATATTCACCTACACACATATATACATATATATACATGTACATATTTATCAAAATTGGTAAAATTGTCTCATGATATGATACTGTTCTGACACGTTTATCTGTACAGAAAACTGTATGAGTGCTTTCTGAAAATAGTACATAAAATCTATTTTGCTTTCCATACAGATATTTCTAAATACTTTACCTGTGCTCCCGAAGGCTCATATAAATGACTACATATCATACATGAGCATATTTCTACAGTCAGAATCCAAAACTGTGGATGGAAGCTAGTGATTGCAGCTCTGTATCTTTTGGCAGCTGAACACTCACACAAGCCATTGGTATAACAGAGATCTTAAAAATAATATGAAATTTTACACTCCTAAACTCTTCCTCATCTTTGTACAAAAAAAGAATGAATGGAGAAGTCCAGCTTGATCAAAATGACCAAGTATCATTTCAATGTATGAAGCAGAGGAGAATATGCCTCACCCACTGAGCTGTCTGTAGTGCCAGGTACAGCTGGCTCTGGGCACTTGGGATTTCCTCACCCACACAAGAACATTTCAAAGCTGTACTGTGTGTTTATCACTGCTGCTGTGACATACTAATATTCTGGAGAATATCCAGTATTTTTTTTTTTTTCCTGAAGTGATTGAGGTGATTCTTTTCTACTGAATTTCAGGAAGAAATTTCTGACTTGTGCTTAAGGGAGGAATTGTGGGAATGCACTGGAGGTACTCTCATCATTTGAGTGATTTATCCCCTTCCTTAATGAAAAATGAATGAGCTGCTGGCTTGCATGGAAATGGTGTCTTGACTGTTATCTTCATACCTATTCAAGCCAACCAACAGTAAGAAATGAATTCTTTACTGAAGACAGACTAAAATATTCTACTGAATTTGTTCAGAAACTCAAGGGGGATTTCCTCAAGTTATTTGATTCACACCTTAGAGTAAGCTATGTTCTTCCAATGAAAAATTGGAAGCTCACACACTATTTAGATTATGCCATTTCCTTCCAATTTGTCTGCACCCTGTCTGGACAAACCTTACATTTTGAATTCCATATGAAACATAAGGTACTTTCAAGGAGGTAACTTCTGCTGCTGCTAGAAATCTTCCGCAGTTAAGACCTCCCTTTTCCTACACTGTGCACCATATATTATGTAAAGACAATCTCTTAGCTTCAACAGTGTTCTGCAACAGTCAATGGAGAATACAACTGGAAATGAAGACCATTTTGTACATTTTGCTAGGGGAATGTAAAAGCACACAGTTGCATGAGTATATATATATATATTTTTTAGATTTGCTTTCCTGTGACAGATTATTCATCCAATATTTTGAAACAGAAAAAACCACAAGGGGGGATCATGCCTTTGCTGCAATATTTTGCCAATAACCTATCTAGAATCAAGATTTTTTCCTAGTATTTATATTTATATTGTTTAATTGCTTTTAATTTGCACCACCTCAAAGATTTACCCTTGGTTGTGTGTGTTATATCTATCCATATGTTTCCATAGGAGCTAGAACAAATGCTTTCTCAGGCATTGCATGATAACTGAATGTAAAAAAAAAAAAAAAAAGAAACAAAAAATAAACTGAAAGAGTATGTAGAGGTAACTTAAATAGTGTAATGTCCCTCCAGTATTTCTTCCTTCATTAAATGCTTCAGAAGTCACTGTGTTAGTAGGAATGAGGATGCATTTTCAGGTAATTCACACACTAAGGCTAATGATGAATAAGAGCACACCAACAGGACTGTAGGACCATAAAATGTTGTTAGACCATAAAGTGTTGTTAGAATAGAGGTTTATCCTTTATATTTCCATTACAGGACAAACTGGAATCAGGAATAAGTAGGGTAGTAAACAGGTGAGTCTGCATCTAATCAACAAACTCCAGCTGGACAGACCTCTAGAGTCTACACAAACTGCAACCTGACATTTGTCTCCATTAAATGTCTGGTGGGGATGTCCTGGGCCACAGCTGAACTGAGGAAGCCCCCTGGACATGCCTGGTGACATTTCTGGTCACACCACAACCTCTCCCTCAGTTCATGGTAGGCATCTGCAAGATGATGACAGCAGCTGCTAGCAGGGAATGAGCTGCCCTGAAATGCAGGCAGCACCTCAGTAAGAGGAGCAGCAGCAACCACCTGTGGCATTGGCTGGGCTCCCTGGCTTTCCAGATGTCACAGACCACAGGGGACAGGTATGTTGGACTCTTCATCTCTGCAGGAGGCCACATTTGTTTATTTTCACAAAACTGTTCTGTTCTGTAAAAACAGGATACACTTGGTTATGAATCCACTACTATTCTATGCCTGCAATATGCACACCTGGCAAAGATACCTGATTCTGTTGTTTTTCCAATACAGGTGAATCAAAATTCTGGTGGTTTGGGTTTCTCATCCAGATGAATAGAAAGATGTAAACTGCTTTCAAGCCTTCCAAAAATTCTGATAGTCAGTCCCACTTTCCGGAAACGCTAAAGTCAGGAGAATGCTGTCAACCTGGCAGCTATAGTGCTGTCTCACTGCCAAGCAGTAAAACTTACTATCATTTAAAAAGTCTGTGTCAAGCATATTCATCCACTGGTCAGTAACAACACATTTTGTTTCAATGTATCAAGTCGTTATGGTTTAAAGGTGAGACTGGTGAGTGCTAAAGCCCAGCAATGACCTGTGCTGCTCTCTGACAAGCTTCGTAAGTCCTCATTTTCAGGGAGGTAATTTAGGACAGTTGTTGCCTGGGGATGTTTGATTCTTGTATTGCCCAACAGCAATGTAGTGCAGAATCCTCCTTCTTGGTGATCCTTGATATCAAACATTTTATCACTTCTCAGAAGGTAAACAGACTCGAATACATGTACTGTTGCAATTAATGTAAAGATAGTAGTAGTGGGTTCCCAAAAACTCCTTAGTTAAGGAAACCTGGATACTTATATATAAAGATAATAAAATACATATAATATTAGCTATTGCTAGCTAGTTCTTCATTCACTTTTCAAAAAAATAGCACATTTATGAGAAATTTATCACCACTGGACCTACTGTGTAACTATAAATATTAAATTAAATGTGATGTAAAATTCTTTCTCTCTTGTTTGATTACTGACAACAGATGCTCAATGGTGTGTATGAATGTAATGCCATATGTCAGATAAGGCAATGCAGTAGTTTTTCAGAGGAAGTAATAACGTATCTTGCTTTACTTAATATTTTTCTAATGATGGCATATGGAGGGTCATATTGGTACTACAATATGGGGTAACTTGTAATTTGTAAAAACAAACTCATCTTCCTCTCTGTTCTGAAAGAGCAGCTGAGCTCTGAATATGACTAGCATAGAGGACAGCCAAAAATAATCCTTTTTTTCTTTATTAATTTTGTTCCTGTGTCTTCATTTAGGGGATAAATCTTCATGGTGAATGGAAGCCCTTTCCTTTATTTTTGCTCATGCACAAAAGAGGTTTAAGTTTCCTTGGATTGGCCCTTTGGAGTTTCAGCCTCACTTTTACAAAAACGCTGAAATCACAATTGTAGTTTTGTGGTAAACCTTCCCCTCTGATTTATTTCCCTATGGAATTTGTTTACAAATCAGTTTCCACTCCACAAAATCCAGTACAGTACTGTCACTTCTGACATGTGTCAGTGTCACATTTACGAATTAGTATTTAGTGGTAATAGTGCTATCAACTGTTTTCAAAAATGTCCAGAAACTATTTAGAAATTTAATCATGATTTTAGCAACATATTTTGCCTAGTCTCCAGACTCCACTGAATTAAAACAGTAACTCTGACAAGGTGGAAACCAGTTTCTGAGTTCATTTTTAGGAGAAAATGATTCACAAACAGTATAGTGACAGGCTTTTATGATTACAGATTTCACATATTCTATTCCTTCAAAAGGGCTTATAGAGATTGATAGATCTACAAAGAAAGAAATGAAAAAATGAAGGGAAGAGATATAAATAGACTTTTTCATTAAGATGAATGATGGAAGGTATTAACCCCACTACAGCAGTGTGCCTTTTACATGTCTTTTTTTATTCATTCCTTTTGACCTGTTATCATCTTCCTTCTTAGTAAAAGTTAACTACAGTATGAAATGTAGGCAAGGTGAGCAATAGTGGGAAAAAAAATATTTCCTCAAGCATTATTACTGTTCAGAAAAGTGTCCATCAGATGAAATGTCACGCTCAAAATCCATTCAAGCATTGCACAGAGGCTAAACAGGCAGCTATTATTAATTTTTAAGTCGCCTGATGGGTTTCAGACCAAGAACTGGGGTTAACTTGATGCACTGAATATTGCAGAGTATATTTAATTAGGGAGGCTTTGACTCTCAGATGGCTGAGAATTTATTCTGTGCAAACCACTGCTAAAATATGATGGAATAGCTGCATCTACCTAAGAAAAAAATCTGCTGCATCATATTAAAATGCATAAAATTGGCCTCAGTTCCAGTTTTTTTGACTTTTATCCTAAACACTGCCTACTTTCAATCTGTTTTGAAGCACCACTGTACTTACAACTAGAATAATTTTCTGTTCATTATGCTGCAAGTTAGCAATGCAAAATTCTCCAGAATAAGTCCTGTTCTTCTCAGCTAATAACCAAACCAAACCATTTTCTGACTGTGCCTTAAACAGATGTTTCTTTATTTAAAACATGTCTGTGGGATTCCTATGAAGGGGTTAACATTTGTCTTTAATGTATATATCTATAAGCATTAGAGGGCTCTAAAACACAAATGGGCACTAAGACACAAAGTGAGATATTAAAGAGCTGTTTATTTGGTTTTAATCCAGTTCAGAATCTCAGAATGCAATAAAAAATGTAGCAAATCAGAAATGACTTCTCTCCAATGGTTGTAAAATCTCCTAGCTGTATCTATTCCACTTCTTTGCTCCTCTTTTTCCTTCCTTTATGCACTGCTCTTGCCCCTGCCCCAGGTCGTTCTCTGCCAACCAAAAAAACCTATTCACACAAGAGTCTAGAAGATCAAATGTGTCTTTAGATAAATTTGAAATGGGAAATTTGTCCATTCCTAAAAAAGAACATTACACCATACCTTCCAAGACAAGTGAGGTGATTTTCACTTATAATAGAAGACCAAATTGTTATTGATAATTCTGAAAGACAAGCAGAAATTAAATGCAGACCCCTGAGTTGTTTGAGGAGAATGGAAACTGGGTTAGTTCTACATACTGGATCACCTTAGAACTTGATGTGTTTTATTGGTTGATAAATATGTCACCAGTTCTCCATTCTCAGTGATTTAAATTTCCATCTGTATCATATGGCTCGAAACCCTCAAAAGACAGTTAGGTGGGGTCACCATAGAAGGAAAATGAATCAGGCCCCATCTCTTCTGAAACAGACAAGTTTTCAAAGTGAACAGGGCCCTTAACTTGACAAAAACCCTTTGGTGAGGCCCTGAATATGTAAACCACAAATGTTCTGTAGCACATGACTGCAGTTTCCATGAACACATATTCTTTGCTGGGAGTTTTGTCTTTCACACATGCCTAAAACAGGATATGTGAAGCACGTTATAAAGGGCTAAACAAACCTAACAGTTACATAACATATTTGTGTAAAAAGTGAAGAGTCTGCCTTCCCAGGTACAGATGCATCTGTGTTTGCATGTGGATGTGCATGTGCACACATGACTATTCTTCAAAGGCACTGGAGTTTGTGTCTTCCTCATCAGTCTGCAGGCCTTCCCTAACACCTAAAGTAGCCTCCCTGTTCCAGGAATTTAGTTAGTCACTGTTTCATAAAGAAGGTTTCCAGCTATCCATATGAAGCCCTGGCTGCTGCCGTGGCTCATCACAGCCATATGGAAAGGAGCTGTCTCTGGATTTCACTGACCAAAGACTGTGTTTATCCATCCCAAACTATACAGCCATTGTGCAGCTGTGCCATCTTCTGCTGATATCCTGTGTTACCAATTCCTGACTATCTGGCAGCTTCCAGCTTTCCCAGGGAGCATTTTCTGTGCTTTTTCTCCTCAAGCCTTACATTTTATGTTCCAAGTGTTCATATTTCTCCTTTGCAGCACCCATCTTTATCCAGGCTCCTTGTGCCTTTCCACAGTACACTACGTGCACAACATGCTTATGTCTCCTTACCACTCAATTTTATTTGAGTATCTCTTTGATATATTTTCTTCCTAATAAAAACCTAAATTAAATTGTTAAAATAGATTTGATACTAATGTCTGTTGCATGACAATAGAGAACTGAACATTGTACCATTTGTAGCAGTGCAAAAGGATTTTGTTCATAGTTCTTCATACTGTTTTCAATCAAACAGTCTGCTTTCTCACCACAGGCATGAATTACTTGAATTATGTTTTCAATAAGATTTTCCAGATATTGTCAAATGTTTTCCTAAAAACTAAATTAATTTTTTCATATGATATTCACCCACTAGAGCTATTCTGTGAAGAAACAAAACAACTGTAAAAAGATTTATGAATAAAAGTTTATATGGTTGCATAAATACAAATAAATGCTATTTATCCTAAAACCATAAAATGCTATTGAAATTCTTTTTTTTTTCTCCTAGAGAGAGCTATTTTGCTGTTTACCTCATTTTAAATTAGAGGAAGTAATTTACATGATCACATATTGTCCCTTTTTTAATTTGTTCTTGTATTTGCTCCTCTGCTCATCCAATATTTTTCCATTCTCTCTCCTGCTTTTACCAATGGCTATCCTAGTCGTGTGGGTATGGTGACATCCTTAGGCAACTCTCACAACCACTTTTCACACAGCATCCTACCAAATTGTTCGGCACATTCAGATTTTTCCAATACCCCCTTAACAACTTTTTGAGAAATATTTTTTAAAGGTGTGCACATTTTCAAACTTTTGGAACAATACGAGTGTATATAGGTAAGAGTTTCATTGATAAAGGCAAGTTAAGAGCATGGGGTCAGCATTTTAAATATATGGTCTAGGTGCCTGTAAGTGTAGATCAGGTTTGCCTAGTTATCGATCAGAGTGATACTGCACACTGTAAATGGCTTGGTCTGTCTTCCCCATTAATTTTACTGCTGATAAAGCTGTCATTTGGAAAAACAGATTAAGAGGCTTCAGGAGCTTTGATTCAAATGTAAATGTACATACATAAAGAAACATATATATCTATATGTATCCAACATGGATCACATAGTTTTCATCACTGTGACTGGCTCCTGTAAGAGGTTCACAAATCTCTATGAAGAAGCTCAGAGGTGCAATCCTACCTAGATAACTTGCTAGTACCTAAATAAGTAAGTCTTTAAGCATAATTGGTTGTGCACATGAATGCCAGATTCTGCCATTTTTCCAACTTTGTTCTTTGCCTTGGTAGTTCAATGCAACACTGAGTCTCAGCCCAGGTACCTTGGCTCCAGAGATGGTGAGGTGAGTATCAGTACTTACAGCTGTCCTCCTCCTCCATGAAAATACTGATCACGTAACAGGCACACACAAATCCAATCAGCTGTGTGAAAGAAGAGGAAAAGCAATCAGTAGAACACATTGAACATTTATAAAGCTTTTAGTCCAGTGATATATAAACACACAGCTAGACTTTAAAAATATTTACTTCTATTTCCTGCATTTGCAAATTTCAGTGCAAACGGTCATAAGCAGCTAAATTAATTTTGTCTCTTTTGCTCATGTCACATAACATATTTTATATATAAATATGCATTTTATATTTTAGAATATTTTCCTAGCCCCACTGGGATCAGTATTGATGAATACTGCTACTGAGTAATACTGATGGAAAACTTCTGTATCTTGATGTTCAGCTATTATTTACATTTCTTTGTTCTTCAATACTTCTGTTCTCACATGACTTATTCCACATGAATGTGGGCCCCCTATGTACTTCATATGCCTATTAAAATGGCAAAATATTTATTGACTGCTACAGAATTAAGTCATAGTAACACTTCTGTGGAACCCACAAGAGATGTCTTTTTGTGTTGCATAAAGTGTCCCAGTGAAGAACTGTTTAGCAAAATTTTAAACTGATAAGTGAATTGTCATGATGTAGCTGAACAGTAAAACTGGGTTATGCTTCATCGACATCAGGAAACACCTTATCAGTAATTCACATTAACTATGCAGGAAATGAACAGAATCATTTTCCCCAAAGGCCAACAACAGTCAAACCATGCCATTATTTTAACAGCAGCACCCACAAAAACATGCTCCTTAACCCATATCTGTGTCACTTGTGCCACCAAGAGGAAGGGATTAAGATCTTTAGGATCAAGAAATAGAAACTCCACTCACACCTTATCCATACAGACAAAATGTTTTCTTAGGACCATGACCAAAGATGAAGAAAATCCCACTGGGCAAGGAAACCTATTAAACTACACTGGCCAGACATGTCCAATCTTGAGAAAATATTGTTTGTGCAGCTGTACACAATTCATGCTAGCTGAAAGCCGTGAAAAGACTCTTCATGAGAGATTTCAAAAATAGCCCAGAGATTACTTTTAAGAACACTCCTTTTTCTCTGGTCCATTCAAAAAATCTAATTAAAATAGTTCTTCTAAGGATGTTGCGGATCAACCATCTGAGAAAGAGGTAATTTAATACTATCTAGACAGGTATAAGCTCCTTCAGAAGCACGGAAATCATTCCAACCTGCTTTCTGGTTGGACTGCACGAGGAGCTTTACAAGCAGCTCCAAAAGCCCCTCCACAGACAAAAAGCTTGTCCACACAAGGGAATTCAGGGAAGTTAAGATGAATTAACTAAAGCCGTGAAATCAATGCACATAAGATAAAGTACATTAAATCCCTGTGTGGCCTTTCCCATTCAGAAATAAAGTGGCCCTAGTTCACTGCAGCTTAATCCTTCTCCAAGGGATTAATCTTCCCACGGAGAATTAAGCTACAGGATGCTGAAGCTGAGCTACTTGTGAATGAGGGCTGTCACAGCACTGTGGCACAATCCTGCTGGAGCTTCCTCTCCAGGGCATTCACCTCGCTGGTGTTTTGACAAAGTGACTTTAATCCAACTTTTCTCTCGTTCTGAGCAGACTACAGTATCAGCAGCTTCCTTGACTGCTTTTTTGTGTCCAGTTTGCTGCGTGGTATTTCCACAGCCTCTCTCAGGTGAACAGCACTTTGTTGCACTGATGCTCTGAGCCAGCTAAATGCAAACCAGCTCTGGAGAAGGCGCTTGCTGGAGATGGCTGGGATGGATCCATGCCTGAGCTGCCCATTCCCACGTGCCTGGTGTCATGGTGGCTGCAGCAGGATGGGACCCACAGACACAGCAGGGCTGGCTGGGTCACTGTGTGCTCATGTTTACCTGCTGAGGTAAATGCTCACCCAGGACCCGCACCGGCTTACAGATTAAGCACATTTTTTCCCTAAACTTCACAGTTTAGAGCACCTTTCAGGCATGACAACTAAAACAATACAATATAAAGGCTTCCAAGAGATAAAAAGACAAATAATACCTGAGATGTAAGGCTTGTGTCACTTGAAGGTTACACATAATTAAAAAAAATATTGCATTAGCACCACAGAAACACCAGAACACAGGTGATTTTTCATAACTGAATGTCACCTGTCTATTTACAATGTTTCTGGATGACCATTTGTGTTGTGCAATTTGACTACATAAGTCACTTGGGTTTGTTTCTTTTTCCTAAACACAACTAAAATATTTTGAAGAGCAAAACTGCTGAATAAATAATGAACATGATAGAAACGAATTGTAGTACAGCCTGTGGGTTAAGTGTTTGTGAAGGAAGATCAAACTTTTAGTATTAGAAATTAGAATTTACTCTTTCCCCATCATGTATTTATTTTTTCTTATTAGTAGTATTCTGTATAAATTAATTTTATTTATAAATGCAATTCCTGCTTTATATGTACATGTGTACTCTATATCCATGCATATCATATAAAACATATCTCTGTAAGTACTTCCAGCAGATTTCTCAAATGTCTAAGATGTTGGACATGTGGATAAAGCACAGCAAGACTTCCCCTCTAACAAGTAATAAACAAACTGACACAGAGAAAGCAATAGGGAAAAGTGCTCAGTCTTCCCAAAAAATGTGGGTCATGACAAGCCTGAGTTCTACAGTCCTAAGAGCTTATATCTTGCTCTTCTAGTAGACCTTCTCCTTAAAGTTAATCTTTTCCCACTCTCTTCAGTGTTTGAAACACACTTTGCCTAATCTATGACCTTCTTGCAAATCAGCAGCCTTTCTCTACTTCTCAGAACTATATTTCTTTATATTCCTCAGCATTAGTAAATACTCCTCATTCAGTTAGAAATCACTGCTAGCTGTTGTATTTATGATGTATATTTGTTTAAAACACACCATTTCCTCCATCTGTTTAGTTATTAATACCAGGAGAAATAAAAAATATATTCACCCTCTTTCAATTTCATAGTCTTTTCAAGGAGAAAAAAAAGATGAGGTGACTAACCATGCTAGGAGATATCATAACCCACCATAATCCAACTATATCTTTCTGTACTTAAATGTCAGAATGCATGTTTCTGAAAGAACAAAGCAACAAGGAAGAAAAAGAGCCCTTTAGCATCAAGTGTCAGGTACTGCTGCTCAGGAGGGGACAGCCATGCTTGGCTTGTAACTAACAAACAAGTAGTTATAGTTGTGTAACTGCTACCTACAGCACCACTAACAAGAAGTGATAAAGTGGGAATATGCTCTTTGACAGATGAGACCCGATTCCAGATCCTTAAACAGAGTTACAGCCACCACTGTGAATATTTTTGTAAATTAATTAATTAAAACCTCTTATTTTGCGTTATTGATGGCCAGGCTAATAAAATATTTATTCCAACAAATTACTTTTGCTATCTTGACTAACGCAGTTGCAGTTTAATTAATAGTGTTATGCTCATGTGAGCCCATCCAGCCATCATGCTAATTGCCAGTCTTGGTACTGGAAATGTTGGCTATTGGCCCGGCTCCAAGTGATAGACTTAAATGTGTGTTCCCTGATAACTAAAGCAAATATGATGCAAAGGAGCTGGAAGATACTTAATTTTGTCATCTTGAGTTTCAGTAATCGTTCAAAGGGACCAATGAAGTGGTTGGAACAGGACATCCAAAACATCAAAGCTCACTAGTACCTGAGAGTATAAATAAGAGCCTCTGGCTTGTTCCAGAGAGCAATTTAGATGGCAAGGTGGCCTTGTCTTGACAATGTTGAGTTCAAGGCATGGAAACATTCTCTGATCCCTGCACTCTACAAGACTGCCTGTCTTGCCTGGAGAGCCCAGTCTAGTTAAGTGTCTCAGAAGACACTTGTCAGTGCTATTCTGCAGAAAATCAGGTGGGAAATTGTGGGAAGAGGCTGCTGTCCCCTGCTTTCATCCATCTATGCAGTGGTTAGGGTACATGCCTTTCTCTAGAGAGAATAAGCAATACATAAAATACTCAGCTATTTCAGGGAATCACAGAATGGTTTCAGTTGGAAGGGAATTTAAACCTCTTCTGGTTCAACCTCCCTGACATGGGCAAGAAGATCTTTCACTAGATCAGGTTTCTCAAATCCCATCCAACCTGTCCTTGAACTCTTCCAGTTTTGGGACATCCATAATTGCTCTGGGCAACCTGTTCAAGTGCTTCACCATCCTTATTGTAAAAAGTATCTTCCTTCTATTCAACTTTGATCTATGCTCTTTCAATTTACAACTCTTACCCTTTTCCCCCTCACCACAGACCATGGTAAAAAAGCCTCTTTCCACTTTTCTTATAAGCTCTCTTTATAAACTGAAAGGCCAAAATAAAAAGTAAAGTTTAAATAGCCCCAATTCTCTCAGCCCTCCAATTATTCTCATGGCCCTCCAAGTGGAGTGTCATGAAAGCAGAGTAGAGGGGTAGAATCACCTCCCTCGACCTGCTGGCACACTTCTTGTGATGCAGCCAAGAGTACAATTGGCTTTCTGGACTGCAAGTGCACTTTGCTGACTCATGTTAAGTTTGTCATCCACCATGATCCCCAAGTTCTTCTCAGCAGGGCTCCTTTCACACCGTTCATCCCCCAGCCTGTACTGATATTACGGACTGCCCTGAGCCAGGTGTAAGATCTTGCACGTGACCTTTTGAACTTCATGTGGTTCACATGGGCCGACTCCTGGATCCTGCTGAGGTCCCTCTGGGTGGCATCTCTTTCCTCAAGCCCATCAACAGCACCTCTCAGCAAACCTGCTGAGGGTGCACTCAATACTGCTACATCAGTAATGAAGACATGAAATAACACTGGTCCCAGTATGGGCCCCTGAGTGATACCACTTGTTGCTGGCTTCCCTTTGAACACTGAGCCATAATTCTTTGGACATGACCATACGGTATTTTTAGACCCATCAGGATTTTCACACCAAAAACCTTATTTCTTCAGTGACTAGCTGGTAAGTGTTGCTAAATTCTCCAAATCATAGTGAAGGATGGGCTCAGGGTGTGAGAAACAATTGTCACCTAGGCTATAAGTTGGCAGAGACTTCAGTGTGGAGTCCTTATTAGTGGTAGGACTTACTAGGATTTCTTATTAGTGGTACATGGGTACATGGATATGATGCTATTATCAAGGCTTTTGATGCATAATTTATTTTCTGCTGATATCCTTAGGTAGAAATAAAATAGTAGTAGTCTCTGTTATTTTTCTCCTGTGCAGGCAGTAGAGTCTCAAGAGGACTTTAATGCTTTAGCCTAACTAAAATCTCCAGGCTTAAGCTATGGACATCTGCATGAAATATAAATGCTTAGTCTAATAGAAGTGAAATTAGATTATATAATTGTCCATCATTAAACTGAGGGAAACTATTAAAACATGTAAGAAATTAAAAAACTAATCATTTGAACAAATATATGCTGTGAGATATAATTGCTTTAATAAATGAATATTACTAGAATACATCCTATTAAAAATAAGAATCAAACTGAGTGCAAAAGTGTATGTTTACTTGCAAATTAATGTATTTTAATAGTTACTACTTAACGTGGATTAACCTTCCCTTAGGAAAGCAAGGGCAAATGAAAAATAAACTAGAGCAATGATTTAAATCAAGGCTGTTTTCTGCAGACTGAAACACTTTTTATTAAAATTGATGCTTTGGATAATTTTGATTTAAATCTTCTTCTGTGACCTTTAAATACACTCTCACAGCATGAGATTACCTTCCTGTCAGCTTCACACACTGCAGTTCAAGTGGTTCAAAGCAGGTATATGAGACTACACTAAGTATTTAAGATTACATGAAGCAGTGCCCTGGGCTACCAGGTTAATCTTCAAGGTCAGGTGTACAATAGGTCACTCACCACTGTTAAGCTACTACACAGAGTTTTCTAGAGATCTCATTGCAACAACATGGAACCATTCAAATAAATGAAATTAATGTACAGGACTCCTGGCTCCAGATTTGGAAGATTTCTCCAACCAAAATGGAAACTCTGCTTGACACTCTTCCTTGTACACTTCCAGCCCACCCAGATTGTCATCTCACTGAATATGGCTTTTTCTTGACTTTTTTTTTGCTGATGAGAACCGAAAATCATTATTTCCTATTTATCTCTGTGGTTCTTCAAAAGAGTAACTTGGCAAACACAATTACTTTTTTTCTGCAAGATATTTCTCTATTACCCAATTTCCCACAAAGATTGAGGGAGTATGAAAGGAGAAGAAACTTTTAAAACTGAATCTTTATGCATAAAAAAATTTGTAGGATACAAAGCTTGACAAGATGTCTTAAATTTAACTTATAAAATGGAAACTGTGTAACAAGAGTGAATTTACTGAGCAAAAAGGTAAGAATGCATTAAATTACAAAGTATCCTGACTATTATTGTCTCCTGATTAGCATTTTCAGAAGAGCTAACTACTACTGAGGAAAAGCTGAAACATGAGTAGTTAATCTTCTTAGATACCTGCTTGCCACTAACATTTTTATAACTCTGCAGAGAGAACTGTAAAGCCCTTTTCTTCCATTAAAGACTGGGAAAGTGCTAAATCAGAATGGGAGAGACATAAGGGAAACAGGATATCATCCCAGTATCTGTGTGTACACACGATTCAGCAAGATAGAAGTATGACTAAGATTATCAGGCACAAAGAAATTATAACTCTACATATTTCAAGACAATGACAAAGTAAAAAGACCCAGAGTAACAGCAATATATAGTTGGAGCATAATAATAACCATTTACTACTATAGTATATAGTTATCCAATCATATGACTCGATACAATTATGCACTCTACCTGCTTGATTATAAACATTTTACTAGAAACATATTGTAAAACTGTATCATTACAGAAAATTTCAAAACAGAATGCAATTTTTTGAATTAAAGAAGAGACAGTCTCAAAGGTATGTCCTCATTTTCCAGAATTATATGAGGAAATACACAACATTTTACACTGGTAGCAGGCAGAGGCTCAACCTGAAAGTAGTTATAAATCTTAAACCATAAAAGCACACAAACAACTGGAAAAATGTCCAGGAAACATAGCAGGAAAAGG
Organism: Corvus cornix cornix; assembly: GCF_000738735.6. NCBI lineage: Eukaryota > Metazoa > Chordata > Aves > Passeriformes > Corvidae > Corvus > Corvus cornix. Next base: position 117,743,042 of record NC_046333.1, on the reverse strand, counting down.
TAGCAGCAACAGTTGAACCACTCTATGTTGTCTGATTTTTTTTCCTCTTCTTCATCTTCCTAAAATCAATTTGACTTGAGTTGAATAAAATTCAGGCTGCAGGGACACTGTCTACCAATTTAATCAGCCCAGCACAGAGTTGGTCTGGTCCAACTGTGTGCCATTTGCAGCTGTAGTGGAGAGTTCCTAGAGACTACAACTCTGATAGCCCTTAAAATGTGCCAAGGATCTAAAACTGGGTGACAGGAGTTTGCAGGTACTTTTGCTATGTATTTACCATGGAGAAACAATTGAGCAGATACTAAAAATGTCTATTTTTAAAATACACAGAGGTTGTTGTTGGCTAATGGTGCAGGAGACAATTCTTGAATGCCATCTACCCAGCACTGGGAGCCCAGCAGCATGCTGGAAAAGACTATACTACACCTGTTAGCACTACAGTGCTTTTTGAAATTCTACCCTGTATTTGCTGTTCTCAAGTCCTTGTTCCCACTGCACTTCTTTGTCTTTAAATTAAAAATTGCATTTGACTATCTAATTTTCCCAGGCCAAGATCAGAAATATTGTTGTCTACACTTGGTCAGGGAATTTATTTCTCCAGCAGCATAAACATATGTTTATAAACATAAAGCCCTGTTGCCCAGTTGCCCAAAATGACTTTACCAGTTAAGAGGGAGGACTGACGTGTTATGTCGCTGAGATGTGTCCCAGCTTTGTTAGGGATGAGAGAAAGAAGGGAGAACTTCTTGTGTTCTCTCTCCCCTCTTGCTCTTCGGCTTAGCTATGGGTTATTCTCCCCAGTTAGTTTTTGCTGCAAGTCCTTAGAAATATTTTCTGTTCTGACTCTGAAAGATGGAGGATTTTGAACAAACTGTGTAAGCCAATCTCATGTATAATTCTGTAGCTCACAGAATTTCATCCACATACTCTGTTACCACAATGATAATGTCAGAGCAACCATCACAGACTAGGTTGGGGTACTGGAGCTCCAAGATGTTCCAAGGTACTCCATGTCCACAGAAGGGATCTGGGAACCTTTGTCCTTTACTCAGAGAAGAGATTAAAAATAAACCCCAAGCATTAATCCTTATCTATTTGGTTGTCTATTGTGTGATAGAGATCTAAGCTTCCTATTTTGAATTAAAAAGAAGTCTCAATATGTAAAAACACTGAACACAGTATTTAAACACGACTGGTCAGAACACAGTGGTTTATCTTGAAATATATTAATTACTTGTTAATTATACAACTGGATACAGTGAAAGTCAAAAGTGTAAAATAAAGCCAACCTTAAACACTGAAAGTTTAAGAGTGAAACAATGGAAAGTGAAGGGGATGAGGGTGGTAAGAGAGAAGAGGAAGAGAAAGGAGATCTACATCTGAGCAGACTCTTAACAAAATCACCAGAGAAGAACTGGATAAACAAGTGAGACTTTACATCTAGCTTTTCTCCAGTGTGTAAAGATAATAAAAGTTATCCTAAGAATAGGGTCAAAGTTCTCATATTTAATTTAATGACTAATTAGTTTGCCAGCTGAATAACAGGAAGTGAGAAAACCCTTTACATCTAATTTTACAATAAGCAGACCAAAATATGACCTCCCTTAATTTCTGTCAAACTGACTTTGTGTTAATTGTTTTTATATTCTTTAAATAATTGCTTTTATTTGCTTTTGCCTTCACTTATCAGTGTTAAGGATAATTTCAGAGCTACTTGCAGATCACACTGTATTTCAGATCTTTTGATATAATAAACAAATTCAGGTTTGATGGTGTCTTGTAACCCAAAGTATTTCTTAAAGTGCTCATCAGGTGATGAATTTACCTCCACCTAAGCTGCACATACCACTTTGGAAGCTGGTAATGAAATCAGAAGAAAGAATGAAAGAAATGTCTGCTAGTGACTAAAGCCAATGTAAATACCTTTGACATGTGACTAGGTACTTGGAAAGGTTTTTGAATCCCACGGAATTCGATTATGCATGCAGGGGGTACCAAAACAAACTGCTTTCAGAACAGCAGAATATTGCAAACCTTGGCCATTTTTTATGCTAATAGTCCTTTTAAAATTCTTTCACTGCTTACACTGCAATTATGAAAGATGTTCTTTGTTGATAGAATGCCAAAAGATATTTTTACCTCCTTATTAGATCTGAAAGCACATAATGAGAGTATTATTTCCACTTACCTGTTACAACAGACACAGAGAATGTATTTTAATTCTAACAATGCATTGAAATCTGTAAGAATGACTTCTTTTCTACTGAATAGTTACTTTCCCTTCATGCACAATGTAAATAACACATGCATGAAACAATTATATTACCATGAGGCAGTACCCATTTAAAGACAGACAAAGTGTGACATGGAAACAAAAATACCTAGTTCAAGATTTCAGTGAATTATGACACTCTAATCGCCACTATTAGCTAACCACCTTTACAGATACCTCTTAAATAGCTAAGTAATAATAGTAAAATGAACATATTATTATTCTAGCTCCTGTTAATCCATAAACATGGCTTAAAAATCATATGAAAAAAATTGCAAAGCTTTCACTAACAACAGTTATGCCACAGCAGTAAGTCGAGGGAGGTAATTCTCCTCCTCTACTCTGTTCTTGCAAGACCCCACCTGGAGTGCTGTGTCCAGCTCTGGGGCCCCCAACATAAGAAGGGCATGGATCTGCTGGAGTAAAGCCAGAGGAGGCCATAATGATGATCAGAACCTCTTCTGTGAAGACAGGCTGAAACACATGGGGCTATTCAGCCTGGAAAAGAGGAGGCTCTAGGGAGACATTTGAGCACCTTCCAGTACCTGAAGCCTGCTACATGAAAGAGGGACTTTGTACAAGTGATAGGACAAGGGGCCTGTGTGAGAGTGTTGAGGCAGAGGAACAGGTGCCCAGAGGAGAGGTTGTGGATGGAAGTGTTCAAGGCCAGGCTGGATGGGGCTTTGAACAATCTAGTCTAGCAGAAGGTGTCCATGCCCATGGCAGGGGGTGTTGAATCTGATGATCTTTAGGGTCCCTTCTAAACCAAACCATTCTATGATACCTCAGAGAATAACAGAAAAACAAAAGGCAACCCTCAGGCAGACCCAAAGCCATCACATCATCTCATGCAGGAAATGCTATGTGAATGGAAAGTAAGAAGTAAACCTCTACTCTTATCAGCATGCTCATATTATTGACCCAAGTGGAACCTTCTGAGAGGACTTGCAGGAGTGGCTGACACACAAATGCACCTCAGAAGTAATCTCCAAAGCCTGAATGACACCCAGTAGCTTAGACCAGCCACTAATCAAATCACACAGAAATAAAAGCCTTGAATAATAACCAAGAGCTGGTTAAAATTCACAAGAGTGTAGAAATTCATATAAGGCAGCATGGATGAGCACAGGTTGTCTGAAAACTTTTCTTACAATCTGGTTTGCAGGGTGGGGCAGAAAAGTAGTGTACAGTATTTCTCTCTGTGGGTATCAATTCCAAATTATTTTTGGACATTGCATAGGTCACTGTTCTTTTTCTTTTACTATTTTGTTTCATATATACAAGGAAAATCACACCAAAGAAACCCCTTCTATGTCCACTTTGACATTTTTTTGCCTTTTTTGGATGTGTTTGTTGAAATACTACTGTGATGAACAATAGTAGATGACAGATAGAGGAGGTGGAGATAAGAAACTTTCTTGATCATCACTTTGTTTTTCCTAATCAATCTTCATTTAACAGCATATTTAGTAGATGATCTATCCCATGTGTGCTTTCACTTGTCTATGAATATGCCATATTTAAGCCACAGAACAAATGATTCAATTTTGAATTGGTTTTTTTTTGTCTTTGGAAGGAACAATACTATAATTAGAAACATGGCTGAATTTATGTGTTTGGCAGCTAACATAGCAGCCTCTTCACTCAGCACAAACTGTAATTATTCAATATGAGGACATGGGGACAAACGTGACAGAATGATGTAGGATTAAAGATGGTGGAAGGAGAAAGCCATGTCCTTGTTTGACCCTTCCCACTGTAGTTTTCACTATGGATAACAGTGTTTAATTCATTCAAGCTGCTACCTGAATGTGCAGAGGGAGGTACATAAACACACACACAGACACACACACACACATCCTTATAATCCTTTGTGGAGTGGTCTGCTGTGATACCCGAGAAACAAGAATACCATAAAAGCTGCAATGTTATCAGTTTGCTCAGGTATTCCCAGTTAAAGTGTGTGCTAAAAGGCTTTTGTGCTGGATTCCCACTGGGCAGAAAAGCTATCAAGAATTGCAGTGAAGCTTTGCTTTCTATCAGTGCCTAATGAATTTCCAAAGCTGCTTGTCCTGTCATGTCTGACCCAGTGTGATCTCTTATACCACACATCCCTGGCACAGTTTATTTGATTGCAGTAGATGGTCCCTGTATATATGTTGTGGCTTCATATGCTATTCAGTCCTGTGTCTTACCAGCAGTTTTCACTTGCCACTGCACCCCACTGCTCCCTTTACCGTCATCTGGGTCTGATTCTGCAGCCTGAAGGCCAGGGTGCATCTGAAAGGAGTATGTCCTTTCCAAGGTATCTAAGCTCAGCCTGTAATCAGGCAGCATGCAAATACACAAGCTACACTGGAGCCATTCTAGAAAGGACTCTTCTCCCTCTGTCAGTACAAAACCACCACAAGCATCCCCTCATGGCTGGTGAGCACGTCCCTGCATGTTGGGTGTATGGGAGGCATTTTCTTGTCTTGCCCCAGAGCCAAGTGTCAGGATGTTTTAGCATATGGGAAGTAGATTTGGCCCTAACTCCTGCCTTGAGGCTACTCCTGCAAAGAAATGCAGATGTAGCAAGAGAGTCTGCACCTGGCAAAAGTAACTGCTCATTTGCTGCACTGAGAGTATGTCCTGACCAGAGACAGGTTTCACCTGGAATTGTCTTTGGAGTCCCTGACTCTGGCTCATCTAGGCTGAGCTTTTGGTGAGCAGGTAGTTTCTTTCTGGGAAACAAGCTCAGATTTAATCTAGGACAGAGGTGATGGTGCTTATTCAGGTCATGTTCTGGCATGAAAAGAGAGACTGAATTACACAGCCTGAAGGAGATTATGTCAGGCAGAGAAAATGTTAACCTACTTCTCCTCCTTCTCCTTGCATCCAGAACTGTGATAGATCTTCACCAAGAATCTTCTCCTGTACACGAGGGACACCAGAGCCTCAAGAGTATGTCCTTAGTCCTTGGAAGAAACCTTATACATGGCGGGGAAGATACGGGTGGGGGCTAAAGGTATCACCAAAAAAGGCATCTTTGTACACCTGGAATATATTTTTAGAGTTCCTGTGAAGCTCTTTGAATCCTTTTTCTGCTCCCTTTCAGGTACAAATAAGTTTAAGCCTACTAAACCATGCTATGCAGCCCAGACTAGCTAAATAAACACCTGGGAGGTTAAACTTTATGTCACTCTTTCCCCTGCTGATACAATTCCCTCATATTGTGAGCAGAAGTAGAGCTGGCTCATTTAAAGGAAACTCAGGTAGGTCTATTTTAATGGCAACTTTCACAGTTCTTTGAAATGTTGACTTTTACAAAAGCCAGTTTAGACCAAAAGGAAAATAAAAGAGAGGCAGTCTGCCTTCTTTAATAAGCAAATTGGCACAAACTGTAATTATTCAATATGAGGACATGGGGACAAACATGACAGAATGGTGTAGAATGAAAAATAATGGAAAGGAAAGCCATGTCCCATATTAAAGCCCTTTGGGGGATAATTCAATTCATATAGAACACTTGCACCTCCAGAAATCTGACCAGATCCCAAACCACAGCTTCTCAATAATTACATGCTATCATGGAATAAAATCTGTTTGTCTCTTAGTCTCATAGATGAGAATAGAATAGGACTGGGCTATTTCAAATGGAAGGGACCTACAACAATCATCTAGTCCAACTGCCCGACCATTTCACTTCTGGCCAAAGGCTAAAGCATATTGTTAAGGGCATTGTCCAAATGCCTCTTACACACTGACAGACTGGGGGCATTGACCACCTCCCTAGGGAGTCTGTTCCAGTGACCTACTACTTTCACAGCCAAGAAATGCTTCCTAATGTCAAGTCCAAACCTTTCCCGGTGGAGCTTTGAACCATTCCCACATATCCTATCACAGGATATCAAAACTGAACAAAAGATCAGCACCTGTCTGTACGCCTCCCTTCCTCAGAAAGCTGGAGAGAGCAGTGAGGTCACCCCTCAGCCTTCTTCTCTCCAAACCAACTGAATGCCCTTAGCTGTTCCTCACAGGAAGTGTCTTCCAGCCCTCTTACCAGCTTTGCTGCCCTCCTCTGGGTGCATCCAAGGACCTTCACATCCTTAAACTGTGGGGCCCAGAGCTGCCCACAGCATTCCAGGTGAGGCCACACTGATGCAAAACACAGTGGTAGAATCACCTCTTTTGACTGGCTGGTGATGCTGTATTTGGTGCACCCAACGATGGGGCTTGCCCTCTTGGCTGCCAGGGCACACTGCTGACTCTTCCTGAGCCTGCTGCCAACCAGCACCCCAAAAAGTTTAAGGATATAGAAACCAAGTATGATTTACATGATGCAACAAACAAAGCAAAACAGAAGTCCAGTGCAAAATGTTGTACATGGATCTCATGGCATTGAGTGACTGGTTGATAAAATTAGAGCTGAAGTTCTGTGTCAATAAATGCAAATGCACATAAGGAAAACCAACTGTAACTACACATATACAGTAACAGGCTCTAAATTTGATACTAGCTCTCAGGAAACTTGTGAATAGTTCATTATAAACCTCAGTTCAGTGCTCAGCAGCAGTCAGAAAGGAGAATCAAATAGTAGAAAAGCAAGAGAAAAGAAAGTAGAATACATCATTATGCCACCATACAAATCCCTTGTGTTCTGCATCCTCAACGCTACACACAGTTCTTCTCATCTCAGAAAGGAAGTAGCTGAATCAGAATAATTACGGAGAAAGGTGTCAAAGATAATCAAAGATATGGGTGGGTTTAGAAAAGGGAGAGATTAGACAAATTCACCTTTGGAAAGGAGACAATTAATGACAGAATCATAGAAAAAAATCATGCATGTCTTAGAAAAGATAAATACAAAATAATTAATCACACTTTTCATTACATAAGGATAATGGAAAATCAAACCAAATTATCTGATCACAGACTAAAGTGTTGCCTTTCATCACATACTGAAGGAAGGACATTTTCCACACAAATCAGAAATAAACTAAGGAACCCAATGCCTCAAACATGCTGGAGAGGTCAGTCCTATTCATGGATCAAAAGCCGCTCTTTTCAGGGAAAAATGTTCATCGAAGGCTATGAGAAACCAGACCAGATATGACAGGGAAGTACCAGCTGATATGGCCAGGAGATGTTAAGCCCTCATCTTTGCTGCACTGAACATGTCAATTTATTACTGTTTACATTTGCTAAATTCAGCTGTAAATTTTATAGCTGGAAAATTAGAAGCATGGAAATCTAATGCAAACACTAGGAAAGAGATTAAAATATTAACTCTATCCCTAATGTATACATTATAATTTCAGCCCAATATTTGTTGAATTGAAATGAATAAACTGAAGTCTCTTCCAATCAGGTTTTGAAGTTCATATGGAATGGTTTGGTTAGGAATGCTGCCTATTCCAGATGAAAGGGAAGACGTAATGCTGATGCTTCCACATAAAATATTGAGAATAGATGTGAGTGATGCTCAGATATTACGTTAGATTTCTAGGATTACACTCAGCAGTTCATAATCTAAAATTTGTGAAATATATGAGTTGTGATTGGAGCTGGGCCAGGAAAACTTTTTTTGTTTAATTATGACTAAATTACAAAATGTCAAAATACTTTATAGATTCTGTTCTGAAGTCTTTAAGAAGTCAAAAAAGTCACATTAATCAGGCAGTCTTTGCTGATAAAAAAAAAAGCTTAAGAAACAAAAACAACTGCAAGAAAAAAAGGGACATCTCAAATGAAAATTACTATGTGTTACATTAATTGTTACATTTCTAAAATACTACTCAGCTCACTGTAGGACCCATTTTCACAACTATCTCTAAAAGTGATGCCAGTCTTCCAAGTAGTAACCCATGAGCTGTTTGCATTTTTCATATTTTTCATCCATTGTCAACTTAGTAAATATGTTGCAATACACAGCAAGGCTTTTGACACTGTCTCGCACAACATCCTCATAGGAAAGCTCAGGAAATGTGGGTCAGATGAAGGGACACAGAGGTGGGTCAAGAACTGTCTGAATGGCTGAGTTCAGAGGGTTGTGATCAGCAGAGCAGAATCCAGTTGAAGCCCTGTAGTCAGTGGCATTCCCCAGGGATCAATAAACAGTGAATTAAAGAAAATAGTACAACACAATTCCCCAAATTAATCTAAAAAGGAAACAATTTTCTGATAGTTCTAAAAAAAAAAAAAAAAAGAAAAAAAAAGCTTGTGCATTCTTATTGGTGAAAAAAATTTCAAATACTTTCAAAAATTCAAAGTCCAATGACTTAAAGGTCTTTAACATATTAATTTAAGGTTAGAAGAATCTTTTTAAAATAGCTTTTCATACATTATAAATTCTTGTGTAAGAAAAGCTAAAAAGTCAGCAATCTCTTCAACAATATTTCTGATTCTCAGGGAGGAGACAATTCATGTTCTACATGGAAAATAAACATAATTTCAGATTATGAAATTCTTAGATAGCTTTTTATAATTATCAAATTTGGTAATTTGGGGAATGCAGTGGAAGCCTAACAGCTGTTATTTTTTGCAAATTTTAATATTCTTAGACAAATATTTTTATTTGTTTTAGAAATGGTCATTTTGTTTATGTATGGTTTCTCTAAAAATCTGCATCACTGAAGAAAAAAATGAAGTATTTCTTATATTTCTTTAGAGGTAAGAAGTGCTACTACAGAAACTTTAAAATTTGTATGATCTTACTCACTTTCATGCAGAAAGTCCCGCAAGAGGGATGATATTTCCTTTTGATTGTAATACAAAAACCAAATAATATCTCTAAGAAATAACATGGAATGGGAAAACAGCTTGCACTACAGTGGCCCGAAACTACTAGAGATGACAATTCTGGGAAGAGAACAGTGGAACAAGGACGTTAAACACCCAGGAACCAGACTGCAGTGACCTGAGATGGAATGTAGCTTCTGGGGCCAAAGAGGTCTATGAAAAAGTTCTGCTCAAGAAAGTGATCAGAAGACTGGAAGAATACACACTGAACAAGTACAAACTTTTCCAAGGAGAAGCATAGAAAGTTATCCATTTAGCTCAATAATGGTCTTCTGGATGGCCTGCATACAGATTAGCAGAGAAAAATATAAAACAGTACCAGAAGTGTATAGGGAGGAGCTCAGACAGGTCAAGACAAGATACAACTAAAAAGAGAATAAAGCATGATAAAAAATACTCAGTGGCATAAACTAATAAAGGGCAAGCTCAAGCAATGAGCTGTTGCAGTCCCTAGTGATCCAACTCTGCCTGAGGCTGCAGGTTCATGTGGCAGCAGTAATTACGTTCCAGCATGGGTAGGTCACCCATCAGCTGCACAGCCCACTGAAGCCATGCAAACACCTCCTCCAGGACTGGAGGCATGGGTTTGAGAGCTGGATGTAAGGCTTGGCTATGTTCCATGGCACTGCCTTCAGGGAAATGACTACAGACATTAAGGCCTTAAGGTGGCTAAAAAACCACAATGTCTTTTCTCTTTATTCCTTTCACCAGCAGAGAGGTTACCTGTAGCTGGTGAAGTAATGCCACAGACATTAATAACAGACTCAGGTGAGAATAAGGAAGAATATGCTATTGATCATCTGCCCAAAATAGAAAGCTGAAAAACTTCAGATGGTCGAGTCCTGGTAAATTCACCTCCAAGCATGTAGTAGTCCAGCTAAAGCAATCTCAAGCATGTTAGAATATATTTGTAACAATTTGATAAAAACAGGAGAGGCTGAAGATCAGAAAGTCAAAGATTGTACCCATCTCTTTATACAAAGACAGGAAAAAAGAAGGGAAAGAGAACACACAGAATTCTATCTCTAACTTCATTTACTATAAGCTTCTTGAAAAAAATAATCAAATTATTAGTGTGTAAATAAACATACTAGTAGGAAGACAAGGTGCTAAGTAGTAGCCAATATGAATTTATAGAAACTGAATCATGTTATATAAAGTCTGTTCCTTCTTAGGAGAGATAGTGGGCTTTGTAGTTAGGGAAGGAGAATCAGGTGTGATAAATCGTGACTTCAGTAAGCATTTTGACACTGCTTGACATTCTTCTAAGCAAACTACGAAAATATTGCTTAGACCAAAGTACAGTAGTATAGATTGAACAACTGGCTTGAAAATTGAACTCAGAAATAGCTACTCATTGTCCTCCATCAAATTAAGAAACAGTTGTTGATGGGGTTCCATGGAATTCCACCTAGGCCCAGTGCTACCCAGCAGTTTCAGCAGTCACTGGGTTATCTGCAGAGATACTATGCCTTTCACAATTCCAAACAGAAGTAAGCTGGCAGTGGTTGCAAACCCCATGGTGGACAAGAATAGAATTAAAATAATATTGGCAAATGGACGATGGGTTTGGAAAAAAATATAGGCCAAGTGCAAATTACTGTACTTGAGTAGGAATAAGGAATAACCAACTACTTGAAGACAGAATAGGGTGACCAACAGGCTACACAGCAGCTCCACAGAGTAATGAACCCAGACTGTGACTGGGTAATATCATGGTGTTGGGGAAAAAACCCAGACATCATGCCGGGGTGCAAAACTGACTTTCACGGTGAATCTGAAGTGCCCTGGAACACAGCAGCAGTGTGGCATCAGATGACAGATTGTGTATATTTTGTAGATTTCCCTTCAGCAAAGAGAACCAATCAAAGAGATTTCAGATGAGAATTATAAGGATGATCAAGCGTCTAGAAAACATGACCTCTTTGGAAATCTTATGATACTAAATTACGTACTCTTTCAGAACTTCTGGACCTAGGAGTTTGCATTTACAGTGTATTGTTAGTTTTCATTGTTCATAGAAAAATTAAGTGCAAAGGGCTTCTTCAGAATGCTGCCACCTAAACCACTTATCAAACAATTTTATCCTAGAAATAATAAGTTACTCTCAGAGGATAAAAATCTTAACAGAGCTTTTCAAATTCAATTACAACATGAAACAATTATTAATATCAAAAGACTCAAGGGTTTTCTCATTAATATTTTAAAGCAGCATGTCAGATTATTTTGAGCGTGTCAATAATGATTCATACTTCTTGTGGAGTTCCCATTGTAAGGGAGAATCTTAAGACAGTTGAACTGTCTTTTTTCAGGCCAATATATGAAAAACATCATTAAAGTTGTTATGAATCTAGACAGGGTATAACCTTGTCTGACAGCTGTAATGAGAGCAGATGAGATGCAAAGGAGAATCTGATCGCTTCAGGTTTCATGCTGGCTACTATGTGGGCAAGATTCAATTATTATGAAAGAAATATGACACACAGGAAATCTGTCCAAAGCTGAAAACAGAAACAAGTTGTGTGTGGGTATATTATTCTCTGATGGTGAAGAAATACTATTCAAAATGGGATATTACCTTCCCAATAGGTAATAGAACATCACCACGAAAGAGTAAACATCTTCGACATGAAAAAAACCCAGAAAGTAAATTGCTGCTGGACTCTGGGCTGTACATGAGAATAATTCTTTCTTGGAAACACCTTTGAAACATTACCAGATAGATGTCCAGATGTCCACACCCACCCAGAAGGTAAATAAGATGCCTAAACATATGCATCTACTAATAAATTTAGGAATCATAAAGTGCTCTGCCAAGCCACCAGCTGCCACTCCAGGAGATTGATACCTTGTGGGTCTAACTTCACACCCCCTTATCATACACAGATATCTTAGGCATTTAAGATAGCCAGCTGAAATCTTGGTGGGATAGGACAATGGCACCAAATACTTTCATTTAGAAGGCACAAGGTACTTTCCAAACTGGGGAGAATGAAAAACTACTGAAACAAACAAAACAACAAACAAAACCTGAAAAAATAGTAATATTACACAGAATGATAATATTTTAGAATTGCAGCATTTCAACACAGAAGTTTCTGAAAGCTGTACCCATCTCAGATTTCTATAAGAGATCAAGAGGTTACATCAGCAAAATAACCATTGTTTTATCTTTTTTTCAGAAAATGAAATTGCCATTTTTGTAGTACACAACAGTGAATGCAATTCCCTTTGTATTTTTTGTTCATTTTCTTATTTTCCCTTTTCACTATATGCCTATCCCATCTGTTTTGTACCCATGCTGTGTCCTATCTGCATTACAGAAGGTGAATAATCCAGACGGGAAGAATTTTTTTTGCTTGTTTGCCTGTACAAAACCCTGGGAAATTAGATATTTTGACTGATATATCTAGTTTCTTTTACTGTTAGTTGTAGCATTATGCATCTTCCAAATATTTTCTAAATATGTTTACTTCCTCTGAAACTTCCTTAGATGAGTTGCACAGAAAAATAATCATTATATTATGGTATATAAAAACTAATTCCTACTGTAGCTGAATTCCTACCTGTGGGACACATTTAATTCAAAGAGAGATTTAATGTGTTTGAAAATAATTTTAGGTACTAAGCTACAAACAGAGTCAGATATAAAAGATATTGTCATATGGGCAGTTAGGTAAGAAACTCTTCTGCCATGGATTTCCTATATTTTTAATAACATCTTATTAGCATAATGTATCCTTTGTGCTAATGGAGTGCTTTACAGATCAAGTTCCATCTATTCAAAATATCATTATTTTTTAAAGGGATGAACTAGCAAGAATAAAGAATTATGGCAAGTGCATATGAAAATATAACTTTCTCTTAGGTAAGAGGCTGCAGTTTTGTCTGCCCAGCTTAGTTAGTTTAACATGACTAATACGCAATAGGCATTAACAGCTTAGCTCACCTTGTTTCCTAATGTTTTTTTGTGTGCATGATAAAAATTGACAGAAAAGAGAGGTATATGGAAAGAAGAAATATTAAAATATTAAATGCCATGGGAAAGAAGAGATATTAAAAGTGAACCAGAGGTTGTGTGGGAAAAAAAGACTGCCTAAACCAGTGCAAAATCCTTCCTTATATTTTCTCATTGCTTGCTTGCAGGAGGCCAGCTGACTCCACAAAGGGCTATGGAAATAGCTGTGGATAATCTGCAGCTTAGCAAGGATTTCAGACTAACTATGCTTTCCAATGCTATTGCCTTGCTTATTTTCCCCCTTCAAAGGAGGATCTACTGGAAAGTTATTTATTTATATTGCATATAGATGGCATGCTTTGGATGTTATCATTAGTGTCTCCAGCTGCAGAGCTCAAGGACACACTCTATCATGGTGCTTAGCAATTTTCTGTCCTCAGCTCTCACAAAGCAAACTTGTAGGCAGAGCAGCAAGTTAAAACCAGGAAAAGAAAGAACCTAGGGTTTAGGATTTATTTATCTAGATCATCCAGCAGTCAAAGCTCAGCTAAATTCAAAGAAAAGCACTTATGGAAAGCAATTTCTCTACTTTGAAAAAATGCCTCACTCTAAAAGTAGATCAGCTTGGAAACTCTTAGGAGAGGCACACGTGGGGCTGATGGCGACCTTAGGGGAGGACAACAAATCTCAGCTGAATCCAGCTGCACTGCCCTAGTGGCTGATTTATTAACAGAAGAATGAGTGACCACAGAAATCGTGTTCACACAGTACAGGAAAAACTTTTCTATTCCTAATAATGGTTTACGTCTTCCTAAAGATGGTTTACAATGCCTGACAATGACTTGTTTGAACTCTTACTTCTATAGCATATTTTAAGCAAGTGCTTAATAAAAATACAGCACCCTATTGGACAGAGTGAGTATCTAAGCCTGCTAAGATAAATTTTAAAAACCTCTAAAAATCTGACTAGATATTGCAGGTGAGGCAGCTGAAAGAGAATTAATTTCTTCAGTGAATAAAAGCCAGTGCTGAGATAGTATTTATTGGATAAACGTGGTAGCATTCAAACATGGGTTTATTGAAACGTTATTTTAATACAGTTTAAGATCAAATGATTCCAGATGGTTAATCTGGAATCCCTGCAGATGGGCCTGTCAGATATACCAAAAGTTTAATCAGACTTTTAACAAACCGATGGGCTTTGAACAGCCTGGAGTCTCAGGGAGAAAAAATCCTTAGGAACAATCATGAAGAGATTGATGAAGATATCTGAATAACAGGCAGCAGCCATTACGAGCATCAAGAGAATGCTTGAGTGCACTAAATTCAGGCTAAAAGTAACAGCACATAAAAGCAAAGCAACAGTAGCCAAGAATAATGCATTTCTAAGACAGGAAGCTGTGCTTTTGATTTTCCCTACGTGGCTGAGACTTCAAATCTTGAAAAGAAAGAAACATATATAAAGGATTAGCAAATACTTATTTTAATACTCTGAGCAACACTTACCTTTAGACAAAGATCACAGTAATCACTGTCTCTAACATTTGACTACTGACAGAATATAGCAAATGTCTGTCCCTGTTTTGCTATGGGCAGAAGCTATTCAAACTAGAGTTAGTCCAGAGCAGATACTTTGCTACTCCCTTCTTTTCACAGAAATGCAAAAATCATGCTTACTTCTATAAGCACATTGCTAATTAACCCTCATATGAGGTACATAGCTACATACTGAAATATTAGTTTAATACTTACTGAATCAGAATGGTTGAGTCCTAGAATGTTTTGGGTTGGAAGGGCCTTAAAGATCATCATCCCATGGTCAGGGGCAACTTCCACTATAACAGGTTGCTCAAAGCCCCATCTAACCTGGCCTTGAACACTTCCAGGCATGGGGCATCCACAGGTCCCTTTGGGCAACCTGCTCCAGTGCCTCAGTGCCCACTCTGTGAAGGAACATACAGAAGCACAACTACTCTCCTTCCACCGAGTGTCACGCAGAACAAGGACCAAGACCTATCAGCTTATGCACTTCCATCAGCAAACCACTTAGACTTTGTCTCAGCTTTTAAAAGCACACAGTGTGTTAAATGGTATCAAGTCAAATAATGATAACTCACATATCTTAGAGCTTTTGTGATAAAGGCCCTAAGAGACATGAGGTCTTAAAATCACATTAAAAAAATTAGATACTGGAGTTTAATTAAAGCATGGTAGAATAAGAGAAACCTAATCCTGATCCCACGTCACATGATAGACAACACCCCAAATCCCATGCTAACCTAAACAGGGTAAACAAAGCTTTCAGGTAAAAATCAGGTCTCTAACCCATCCTCATCTGCTTTTCTTTCCTTTAAAATACTTTTGATAGTACTTCACACTGAATTTTTCTGAAGTGAGGCAGAAGACAATCTAAAGTCATGACCAATAAAGACACTTCAGGTGCTGTTTCTGAGTGGTTTTGAGATATAAAGAATAAGAAGGTGTTCTGACATCAAAGAAATTTGGCTTTGCCCAGATCTGCTAAATCATCCCACTATGCCCTCTATGTTTCACCTATGGCATCAGCAAAACCAAGTGAAAGGGTGCACCTCTCTCTTAGGGTTATGTCATCCCATCACCTGAGGCTTTGAAAACATCTGTCTCTCTCAGTTGCTCCCTGAAGTGCAACTCTTCTGAGAACAGCAATTCATGCTGTTCTGAAAATCTTGTCTAAGAACCACTTGCACCCAAAGGCTCTGAACAGCATTTCTGTGGCTTTCCAGAGGCTGATCTGAGGTGGCTCCACACCACCCACCTATCCCAGCCTCACAGAGGAAAATCCTCTCAATGCAGGAGTCTGAGCCACTGTAATACTGTACTCCCCCACAGGAACTCAGGTGAAGAGGGATGCACCCCACAGGTAAGATTGGCCAAATTAATGTATTAAAGTCGCTAATAACAGCATACAGATGCTAAAGCCCCACTGAAGCTCTCCTGCCCACTGCTAATTATTTCTGCTGTGGGTATTTCTGGCTTCACAGGATGATTATAACATGTTCTCTCATTACTAGACTTTACAGCTCCCATGTCAGGTCATGGCCTAATTCTCCCATAGGTAAAAATTCAGAGCAAAATGAGGGATCCCATGTCATGACAATTATTGTCTCAATTAGTGACATTATTAATATGCTCTAGCAAAAGAACAACTGCACTTCACTGCATTAACAGGTGGAAATGTTCGATTCCTAATTAACATTATAGGACAGAAAATTATTAGACTACATCCAGAAAGGTCAAGATAAAGGGTACAAAAAAGAACAGAACCATTCTGTAATAACTGTAGCCAGGGAGCCCATTTCAAGTTGTGGACCACTTTGCAGGGAAAGGAAAAGCAAAAAGCCAAAATCTCGTCACATGCGGAAAAAATTCTGAAGGTATATGCTGTGTTCTTCTAAGAAATCAATACTGCATTTGTAGAATGAATTACTTCACAAATGCCAACGTGCAGATGCACTGCTGTCTGCCTCTGCATTTAGAAACTCAGTCATAATTCACAGTAACAGAGAAAGCCTCCCCAAGCTGCTTCTTCATTGACCATTTAGCCAGCCATGCTGCAGGAATTCTTCTGCCTTTCACACCCGACGTCCTTCTATTATCTCCCTGGTTTCCACCCTCCTTACTCGAGGAAAGATGATATGAGGATGATTCACAACATAATAGAGAAGAATGCAAAAATAACAGCTTTTACACAGCACTTGCAAATAGTGCTGAAACTTCAAAATGCAATACTAGGCAAATCTAGGGTCTCCAAAATTCCCAGGATTCCAATGAACCTTTTTTTTTTTTTTTTTTTTTTTTTGGTAGTCCAGTCACTCTGTTTTTAAACACTTTCTGTCCATTATGGTTTTTTTTTCTCTGAAGTATTATCTCATACAGTGTTTACAGAATTAGCAAGTGGGTTTTCAGAATATCACTAAATAGTGTGTTTGTGTGGAGGAATTAGTCTCAAAGACTGGAGCTATTTTGCCTTAATAAAGCCTGTTTTCATATTTTCAGTCCTCAGAGCTTCACTGGAACAGAGCTAAACAATATGGTATTTCACATGCAAACTTAGCCATGGAAATCCAGAACAAAGTCTTCAAGCTTCATGTTGAGGAATCCAGCAGGTCAAACAGTCTGAGAGGGTCTCAGGGCACTTTCCCAAATTACTTTGCACTTTTTTTTTTTGTTTAATCTTTTATTTGTATGTTTGTTTTCTATTTCAAAGCTAATTTAGATTGGAAACTCATCTTTATCTAGAGTTTTTGACTGATACTATTAAATACTTTATAAATGGTGGAGAAAATCAGTAAATAATTATATATTTAAGAAGATTTACATGTATTTTGTAAAATCTTATGTCCTTGCAATAGACATTGCCTGCTCTGATGAAAAGCCTCTATAGTTGATATGGTGCCAAAGCTGCCTTTCAGATTTTGTGTGGCCTCATTGAAGTTGGTCAGGAAAGGAGGACTAACAGCCAAGAACAGGCACAAAAGGGAAAGAAGCCTTTGGGGATGGGAATAACACAAGACACTCTGTGAGAAGGCAGAATTAATATGAAAGTGAGCAGAACACGGTGTTCTGTACTGATTGCCATGCTCCCAGCACCAGACAGATGTACTGAGTGAAGAGCTTCTCTCCCTTTTATCACTATTATGGTTATTATTGCTGTTGAAAGGAAATGGTACCTGAAAATTTATTGGAGACTGATGTGCTATTTCCTTTTCATTAGGTGTTGTTAGTACTTAATCTAAACTACACTTATCATTTAAACTCTCAGCATTTTTGATTTTTAAATAGTATTGTAGAATATATTTTGTATATGTGGTAAATCTGTACAAAAAAGCCTTCCCTTCTTATTTAGACTTCAGTGGGAATTCTGAGATTCACTGCACCAGGGCGAATATTTCTTTCACACTCTTAACTTCTCTCAGATTCCTCCTTCTTGTTTTGCTAACAAAAGTGATTTCTAAAAATAATTTCCCATCTTCAGAAGTAGCTAGCTCTGCTTTTCTTGTTAACTGTTTCTTTTACCTGACAAGGGAACAAGAGGAGTGATTTAAAGACTTTGGTTGTCTTAATTTATATGGAAAAAAGCTGAACATTTTGCTTTTCAGCACTGAGAGCATTTAGCAATGGAGGCTGAAGTTACCCAGCCACTTCCATTACCAGCAAGGCAAACTCCTCACCCTGAATCCTCGAACCCTCCTTGTTGTCTCCTGTTTGCCCGTGGCATGATCTGCTGCTCTTCTATCACCTTTGTGCACACAGGCTGGAAGACTGATGGCAGAAATACACAATCACAGAAATGTTCAGGTTGGTAGAGACTTTTAAGATCAAGGTAAAGATAAGGGTAAAGACCTTTAAGGTCAAGTCCAACCACTCACCCAGTACTTTCAAGCCCACCACTAAACCATGTTCTAAGCACCACATCTACATGCCCTTTAAATACCTCCAGGAATGGTGACACAAGCACGTCTCTGGGTAGCCTGTTCCAATGCTTGACAACCCTTTTTGATGAAGACATTTTTCCTAATATCCAGCCTTCTGAGATTTCTGAGCTTTTGAAACAGGTGAAAAAAATATCTTTAATAAACAGCAAAGAAGAATATTTAAAGTGTGCCGGCACAAAAATGTCCATCAATAAAGACACTGAGTTGAAGCATGCTGGGTCAGAGCTCTCCAAAATTGGCTTTCCCACTCTGAAAGCAGATTGGTGTTGCTGTACCTGGAGGGACTACTCCCACTTGGAAAACTTTCCTGGTGTGTGAAGGTTAAGGGTCTCCGTCAGCACTGCACAAGCAGTGATCAGCCATGCAGAGCACTCATCTTGGATTTCATTCCTTGTTTGTTCCTGTTAGTCATGACCCCATCACACTGTTTCTTCATGGGAAACATCAACTGAATTGAAGCTTTGGATGGATTTTGATTTTTTTTTTTTTCTTTGTCAAATCCATAGCATATTTACCAGTGAAATAGAACCATTTTCTCCCCACTTTTTTTCATATACATTACTACTCTGTTGACAGGTTAATCTACAGATACAGAAACCTAAATATCTTTACTTTGAATTGATAACTTTCAGAAAGCACACGGAGCCTCTGGAAGTCCTTATGTAAAGGATACATTACCTCTTTAACTTACCAGAGCTTTCTTTTCAAGTAAATGACCTATGACCTCAAATAGTCCTCAACCTTCAGGCTTTCCCTCCTCTCTCTTTTTCTCTACTAAAATATGGATTAGAATCACATTTTTGTCTGATGCTCTTTCATCGTGACTTTGAATGAGTGTGAAAATCTGGAAATTTATTTCCCCGGAAAGAAATGATTGTGTTAATTTTCCAACAGTTATTCAGAAAATGAAAATGCCTTCATAACTCATGTCTTTATAGATTTGATTGAGAGTCTATTATCAAGCAGAAGAGAACAGTCACATTTATTTCAGAGTTCCCCAGAGCAGGCTCTATTTTTCCTCTGTCTTTAATTCTCGAAACACGTTTTATAATGTACTTGTATCACGATACTTATTGTGACTATTTTTAATCCAGTAGATTTATGTTTAGACCTACAGAATCATAGTATTGCTTAGGTGGGAAAAGATCTCTAAGATCATTGAGTTCAACCTTTAACCCAGCATGGCCAAGTCCACCACTAAACCATGTCCCTGAGCGCCACATCCACACATCTTGTAGATACCTCCAGGGAGGGTGACTCAACTATAACAATTCAGTATCTCAGTGGTGTATGCTTAGAATGGGTATTGTACCTCTCTGCAAGGGAGCACACTTTGCTCCTAGTTTTATCTGCAGGATAAAGGCAGTTAGGACTTTTTTTTTTTTTAGTCAATAAAGAAAAGCAGGAGACAGCTGCTTAGTTTTACAGCTCTTGTCTCCACTAACATCCTCATTTGTTCTTATGGGAAGATTCATTTTCTTCCTTCCAATCAGAATCAGTGGTCAAATGGAAAATGTGAATGGCACATAACGAAGTAAATAAGGCACTGTGTGAGAGGAAATTCGGTTGGTTAGAGCACAGGTCTAGGATATAAGGGCAATAATAGAGCTCTAAAAGTGCCATATGGTGACTAAAAGGCTCAATTTGTTTCAGAAGCGCTGCATTACACTAGATAAAAGACCTTTTATATCAGCTTCTTTATATCTCATCTTTGCAAATCGATCCTGCTTTATTCCTTCCCTCATTTACATATTTTTCAGTTGTTAATAGCAAATGAAAGAAAGCTCCAAATTTCTCAAGTTCCATAAAAAATCATATTTACTCTTTATAAGGTTGTAAATGTATGGATAGTCTTAGAACTAGTAAATATATCTATTACACTTTTGCCCAAGACAAATATAATAAAATAGGCTATGTGGATGGTGAGAGGAGTTATCTATAAAATCAGATTTCAGTAACATATTCCAGAAGAGATTGTTAATCAGCAAGACCATCGAATAAGTCACTTGCCTTTTTCACTTTCAATCGACATAATATCAGTTTCAGGTATACTTACTAAACTATATGTTATCTATATTTCAGACTTACAGAAAATAAGGCAAACATGGTTTTAGGAAAGGAAATTATCATCTGCCTACAAAGAAAACAAATTACATTGGTTTGCTAGTTATACACACCCCTAATTTAGCCAAAACAAGCACTATATCTAAGTAATTGACATGGTGTAACTGCAGCCAGCAGCTAAGTACCATGCAGCTGCTTGCTCACTCCCTTCCCTTCCCTGGTGGGAAGAAGAATGGGAAAAAAAAATGTAAACCTCATTGGCTGAGATGATAACATGTTAATAACTGAAGCAAAATAAAGCACTACTAATAATACTAATGATAGCAATAAAATTAGTAACAGTAGTGATATACTAATATCACTAATGTAATACTAATAATACTAATGATAGTAATAAAGTTAATATAGCAGTGAAAAGGAGAGAGAGAGGAATAAAACCCAAAAGAAAGAAGTGATGCCCAATACAAATGCTCACTACCTGCTGACTGATGCCCAGCCCATCCCTGAGCAGCGACTGGTGGCTCCTGGCCAACTCCCCCAGTTTATATGCTGAGTATGAAGTTCTAAGGTATGGAATATCCCTTTGACCAGTTTGGGTCAGCTGTCCAGCTGTGGTCCCTCCCAGCTTCTTGTGCACCTGCTCAGTGGCAGAGGATGAGAGCCTGAAAAGCCCTTGACTTAGGGTAAACACTGCTTAGCAACAACTAAACATCAATGTGTTATCAACACTATTCTCATACTGCATCCAAAACACAGCACTGTACCAGCTACTACTACGAAGAAAATTGCCTCTATCTCAGATAAAACCATGACAGTAGTTGAATTCTTTGGGTGTTCATTTCTGTACAAATAATAAAAATATACATAAAGCCAACATTTGATATAAATACATAGGACTTGGTTTTAATCTTGCTTAGCATATATCAAGGATTGCTCAGTTAAAAGCACTAGAAATACAGCAATATATGTGTGAAGTGAGAATTAAGCCATATTCTCCTTTTGACATAGCTTTTTTCCTTCTGAGATGTAGTATTATGTACAGTTCTCTCAGCAGCAAAGACACTATCTTTGCCAAGGGCATAAAATGTATTCCCTGGCACACAAAAAAAGAACTCATATTAATGCAGAATTGATGCTTTGGAATAGGAATAGGCCATATACTCCTGAAAAACATAGCAAAGAATAATTGCTATTTTCATTAACTATCTCACTTACTGAGTTAATGGCAGTGGTTTAGAAAGCCAGCAACCTGGACTGATCCCAAAAAATCACAGATAGATGTTTCTTTGATAGCCTGGTAGCCGGAGGCAATATTCAGTCCCTTCTGATAGGCATGCAGTATCTTTTAATTGGATGCTGGCACTTCTTTATACAGCCAAGCAAAAATCTTGGAAGTATAGAGGAGAGAAATGAAAACTGTCTGGGAAAATGTTTTGAGACAGAATGGTATCATAAGAACTTTTAGAAATAAGTGTCAGAAGCTCAAGCCCTATAAAAGACACAAAAAAAGGGTAGAGCATAAGGGTACAGAGTACTCTATTCTTCAACAACCAGTGCTCTTGGAAAAAGGTCAGGAGTCACTGCACAGACTTTTAGCAATGAAAGCTGGCCAAAGAAAAATGAAAAAAGGAGATGTTAGAGAAGACAAACAGAATGTCTCTTTCCTTCCCTTTAACCTCTCTCCTTCAGGTTCACTGCTTAAAAAAAACAAAACAAAACCAAACAAAGCAAAGCAAAGCAAACCGGAACAAAACCAACATCAGGAAAACCTGACTGTGGTGCTCCAGAAGGATGCCCAGTGGAGAATCAAAGAGGGAACTGTTACGTCCTGGGGAGTACGAGCTTCCCTGCACCATAAATAAATGAGCGCACAAAGAGTCATAGAGCTATTCATTTTTCATGAGAGAAAAGATGGACACCAGCATGCAATGAGAGACTGACATTTTATAACAAGGAGGTCACGTTCTTCTCATAGTTAACTAAAAAAGGAGATAGTGAGAGCACTATATGAGAAAAATAGAACAAAGAGCATATATAAGGATTTTGTTTTAAAAATTACATTTTCAGTACTTAAATACACCTTGATGTGGACTGTTCTGTATCCTCAAGTGCATCTGATTTCTGAAAAGATCAAAATTTGGCCATTAGCCATAGTACCTGGATATCATTTAAAAAGATTCATTTCTGCCATGTAATTTAAAAAAAAAAAGTGAACCCCTTGCATTCTTATTTTGGTAAATTCAGCCCAGTATTTTTAATCACTGATTTACAAGAAAAATATTTCCCCAGGATTTCATGAAACCTTGATACTTAATGAACCACACACACATATGGTTGCTGCCATGTACTCTTGGCTTCTGTGAGTGAATATGCTACACAAAACTGTCATCCCTGACTTCTAATTCTCATTAATAATTAAATGATTGATTGCTTTGAAATCAAACCATTAGCAGTGGTGCAAGGAGGAACACACTGCAATTCACCTTGGGGACCTCTGGAGAGCAAAGGTCTGACCAGGTGTACAGGAACATTAGAAGAGCTGTATTTCCAGTGTGCATTACTGGAGTGTCACGAGCCATCATCACCTTACCCTGTGATTTACTGTGTTTACTCTGCAGATGTCTAATACATGTGACAGGGAGGCTCTAGTACCTTCTCACACTGGAAAGCTGAGACAAAGTTTCCTGAAATCAGTAAGAGGCATATTATCATTATCCATTATTATGGTAAGCAGAAACTATGGGCTGCTAGGCAGCCCATTGAGTATTTTCAAATGTTCATTCAAACTCTCAACTTTATCCATTCCCCATTTTTGACTAATCAAACAACTTAGAGTGCAATTATCTTGATACACTAAAGGAGCAGGGCTGAACACAAACAATTAGGACTTGCAATACTTGCTTCATCTGCTAGCAGTGGACTTCAACACCCTTCACTTCCTCACAGTGTCATTTAATTCTTGTTTAAACAGCTTCAGTGCTTTTATTTCTTCAGCTGTGACTGTTGGACCATTTACTATAGTCATGGCTCTCAAGATGATAATGGCTTTGCAATTTTCAGGCACCTGTTCCAGATCTGTTTTCCTTCAAGTTTACTTTATGAACATATTTCTTCTCAAGTTACTATCTAGCATGAACAGAATAATATGCTTACAGTGGAATAAAGTAACACTCACACAAAACTAATTTTAGAGGATTTTTCTGTCAGCTCCTGGCCCTCCTAATATATGCATTTATGTGATTTTCCATGTCTCTGGTTTTTGCTTTTGTTGTGCTAAAATACATTTATATTGATTGACCACATTTGAATAAGTAAACCCTGTGTTGAAAAGAAAATCAATCCTGTTTTGATTCTGAACATATCACTTTCTAAGTAGGAAAAAAAAATTCCCCAATTAAACATGTGCATGAAACCACACAGACAAAAGTACAGACTGATCTTTCAAAACCTTTAAATATGTATGTAATAAAAATGGGCCAGTTTTTTTCACAGCCACTATCAAGTAATGAGAGAAAAGAAAGGGATTCAAAATGACCTGCTGAAAAGACAAAGTGATTTCCATTTTTCTGCATCCTCATTCTCTTTTTATGGTGATTTAACTCATTTTGCAGCTGTCCTATGCTTACCTCTGGAATCCAAATCTTAGGCTTTTAGCAAGAGTCTAGCCTGTCAATTTTTATCAGGGGCTTCTGGAGTTGCTAATAATTTACATCAGTGGATGTAGACTGCCATTAACATTGAGCCTGGTAAAATGAATTATTCCTGAATCCTAACTGATCATTTCTAATGAGACTATTATAACTCTGTGTTCAGTAGTTTTGCATACAGTATGTCCTTGATATTCCTAAGGAACTCATTCATTGTGGGCTTTCCACTTAAAAATCCACATGAAAATGAAAGCATGTTAAGGATAAAAATATAACAGCACTCATCATGAATCAGCTTCAGGTCTACCAGCTGGCCTACTCTCCCTATATACACCAGTAAATTTAGTTGTCCAGAAACAATTTTAAACTAACTCTCATGTTGTTTTTAAACCCCACGAACATTTCTCTGGCAACTAGAACCACATAATTCAAGTCTATGAACATAATTAAGGATTATTTACATGAGTGACGATTTCTAGGACTGAGTTTTCAGCTCCTCAATCCCATCTCACACCTTCCATTGTTTCACAGACAGAGTGATCAGACTTCATTTCAATAGAACTTGAGTCTGACCATGCCTAACATATTCCCACAGATTATAAAAAAGTGCATCTTCTTCTTTGTTACTTTCTCTGCAGACCTGGATTATTAAACTCTTGAGGGAGCTCTGGGATGCACTTTCTGTCCAAACGTTTGAATGAAAATTGCCATGGTGATGTATTGCTAAAGAAGAGATAAAACATTATTCTTCAGAGCCAAGAGACCTCCTTACTCTGAAAATAGTCTTTAAACCCAAATGCTTTCCTGAACCAAGATATCTCAGGGCAAAAAAGTAGAAGCTAAAAGCTGTCGTGACTCTTCCCACATACATTGTGGAGAACCAAAAACATTTAGCTTGTTACTCAACTAAAATTCAAGAAAATGGAAGAGGGGCTGTCAAGAGAAACAACATAGACACTGCTGGTTACAGTAAAATGAGTATTGCACTTCCTGTCCTTAGTGGGAGCTCATCACAGGCTACTGCTTTGTACCACTTTTCAGCCCTACCCTTGTCAAAGAGGCTTTGCATATCCTACTGCTGCAATCCTACCACTTTTCTCTATAGTTTGCTGGTAAGGTGGATTATGCCATCGAGGCTGAAGGACAGAGATAGGACACATGTTCTTTTCTTTGTCCCATATTAGTTCCTTTTTCTCTCATAAGGTAAAGTATTTTACTTTCTCCAAAAATACGTGCTAGCTCCATGCTCTCTGCTCTATCCTCTATAACTTCTTACACCTCAAACCCTGCAATCATGACAGCAGCTGCATCTTTGTGCCAAAATCAGTGTCTCAGTGTTATTCAATCTGTTACCCCCTTGCTTCTCCACTTGATGTTCTCAAGGTTGCTCCTTGTCCCCACACTTTCTCCTTTCATTATTATCCCCATCATCTCCTACAGTCTCTTATATGCTATCCACAGTCACAGCTCTCAAACACATCTCTTCATCCATGGTGTGACTCCCTGATCATGTCACTTTATGTCTCTCTCCTTTCTCTCTTCCTCTCCCTGTTTTCAGGAATGTGGACACTTCCAAAAGCAAAACTTCTGCACCTCTTCCGCAGAAAGTACATTCATATTCCTTTTTTTTTTTCAGCTACTGTATTATCTCAGTTACTTTGATATAAAATATTAAAGTTGGTTTTGATTAGCTTCCCTTTCCTTCCTTTTATGTTCATATCAGTATTCTTGCACACAAAATAATCTTCTTACTTCTCCCCTTATAACTGCTCTAAATTCCTCTGTTCTCCTCCACTGTTATCTAAAACTGTAACATGGCTACAGCTTTATTTTTTCTTTGTGTTTTATCAGAACAACAAATCACCCTCTTTCTTTAGTCATCTATGTTCCTCATAGCCTTTCTAACAAAGCAATGGTCCTCACAGCCTCTCTAACACAGCCTAAGCCTTTGACTCTTAGCTGGCACTTCTCACAAAATAGATATTAACAAAGTCTTGCAGTAGCAGTGATAAACAGAGAATAGTAGATCCTTCAGCACTCTGTGAAGAGAAAATGACTTTTAGTGGTAGGAAATTAGACCTTTATTCCCTCTGGTCCAGAGGGAACTTTCAGTTATGCAGTTAAACAAATGGCATACATTCCATTTATTGGCAGTATCGGTGCAGGCTTTATCCTTGGGAGACTGTTAGTGTTATAACATTTAAGACTAATTGAGCAAGGTTAGGAATTAAATTAATATGTTTTCATTAATATTTGAACAACATATTAGCACTGCCTATAAGATTATTTGTAGGTCTCTGTGCACCACAATATCATTAATAGGTATTGTCTAAATGAAAAACTTCTATTCAAAATGTGTTTGATATTGAGAATTAAAATACATACTGCAAGGTGAATGCATGTAATAAACATATAATTAAAATAAATGTATATGTGCATTAGCTAATTATTTAATTCACTCTTCCCAACTAGCAGCAGAATGAATCCATATGTATGACACAATTCCATAAATTAGTTGCACCATGAGTAAATTTACCTCGCTTTACCCCACTAAACAGCCCTAGAAGTTTAAAAAAAAATAATTTTGCATGCTGAGAAATTCAATTACTCAACCTCCAAACACTAGACCTATTTATAAAAAGAAATGAACTATTCTTAAGTGAAGTTATAATTTTAGTTTTACTCTGTTGGTCCAGAAACAGGCAGTAAATTGTGAGTAAGGCTCAGAGGCTCTACAGATTAGCAACCACCCAGTCCACTCAGCAGTTTATGTTATTTCAGAGGAAAGACCAGATTTCGTGGTGGTGTAGAAAAACAGACACATATTTTCCCAAATCATGCACATTATGCTAAACTAGGAAAAGCTACAAACAGAGAAAAGAGAATAACAAGGAATAAGGTGGCAATATGAGCAGGATCAGGAGCTTGAGCTTCAAGAGGCAAAAAAAAGCAGGCCAGCACATTCTGAAAATAGCAATGTAAACCATAACTTTTTCTGATGGAAATAGTTGGAAAGCAATAATCCTAGGAGAGACTAAAGGGATATCAGGTTGTAAACTGGTTGTGAATCTGTGCTGGAAAACAAAGGAGGCCAGGATGATTTTGTGCTGGACACCCATAAACAGTGTGGGGAAGGACATCAAGAGCCGCTTTCTACAGAGCACTGACAAAACCATGTCTAGAATCTTCCATCTCAGTATTAGAAACTGACAACAGAGAGAATATTTGAGGAAAATAAAGGAATATATGCATGTACAAAATAGAGTTTTCATATGTATAAAGATGAAGTTCATGAAAAAAGCCCAACCAAGACTCGAGAAATGGGAATATAACAAAACTCCTGAATTTATGCCTCTATGCTTACATTTATGACTTACTTAAAAACCTTAGTTTGGCATAACAACAAGAATTTCTCCTTGACACCTTTAAAATAAAGCTACTTAATAAGAAAAAGCCAAACTTAACACATATTTAAATTTGGCAGAAAAACCCACTTTAATTTCCACTTTAGTTTCCTTTACTTTTCATCTTGAGCTGCTGGTGATAATACATTGTTTAGATGTAGTGCTGACACATAAAAAAGTTATCTCAGGAGGTATAAAATGAAAAAATAAAAATTAGAATTTTGTTCAAATATATTACAATAGAGTCGGTAGAATTTCATTAGGCTTTCTGCACTTCAGTGTGTTCTGAGCAAGTACTCATGTTTTGCACTTCTTACAGCTGTAGCATCTTTTCCTGGCTCCAGTGTGTTAATTTGGAGAGCATATCAGAATATTTTATCAGCACATATGTAAGTAAAAATACTGTAAAAGATGAAAGAATCTCAAAATATTTGTGATAGCGAGATGGAATGAGAATCAGTTTTCCCCATACATTAAACAATGGGAAATATTAAAACCATAATGTAAAAATGGATTTGCTTTGAAGCAGACTTCTTCTACCCTGCACGGGTGTTGAACAGAAAAACTGTTCTTTTTGCATCTGTCATTTAAATGGACTGTTAATTTTTACCTTCTCCTGTAAGAGCAGTGACAGAAAGAGGGCAGGAGTTCAGAGCCAACCCAGCCTCTACTCAGGGCAGGACACAGGGTGAAAAATAGCTCAGATTCACCATTTTCAATGTGGAAATCAGTGAGGTCATGCAGAGAAATGAGGGTTGCCTAGTATTTCCTGACAGTCCCAGTTTCCTCTGATGACTCTTTCTCAAGGACAGAAAGACACTAGGTTCTCTGGTTTCCCCAAGCATTTTTCTTTCCTAGAGCTGAGAGATTTGCTACGATTTATAGCCATGATCAGAATAAAATGTCAGATGGTTTTAACCAGATGTTAGACCAAAGAACAGTGCCTTGGATTCGTTAAAGTGACTCGGGAGGCATTTCCAGGTAGTGTCCCAGGTTTTTATGTTGTTTCTTTTTCTTATCAAAGAAAATGTCAGCTAGGCAAAGTTGGTCCAGTTAGAAAAGCTGCCCAAGAAAAAAAGTCTGATTAATATGGAGATTAAACAGAATTTAATTTTAATGGCAAAATTTGCATGTGCTCTGAAATGCAGGTAAGATATATAAATATCTGTGTCTTTGATAAATATATGAAAACAAACTGCTTGATATCTTCAAGAAATAAATGTGGATTACTGATGAAAAAAGCAGGTATTTCATTTTTGTCCTAGACTTCTTCTGGAGATTTTGTTAGTGGTACTGACTTTTGAGGCAAGTTAATTAGCTGATCAGAGACATACCCCTAAAAAAGCCAGAAGCAAGGGTCACTTCAAAGGTTTTTCTAAATCAAAATCCGGTAGATTTAAAAGGCCATCACATTTTGAATTTGAAACTTTTTTTTGATTCTTGTGACTCCAACAAAGATACTTAACTTGGAAAAAGAAGTCTTGTAAGAAAAACTTGAATGATCTCACAGAAAATATGTTTTATGGAAATAAGAGCAGTGTTTTTGAGAATGTAGAGATGCTTGATGCTCAGGGGTGTCTTTATCCCTGTGATTCAGGGGTGTTTTAGTCAATCTCTTCACAAAAAAAAAAGCATTTTAGGTGAAATTAATGTGTGTTTTTATCAAACTGACCAAAGCAAAGAACATTTTTTTAAAGCATATATATCACAAGTTTATGAAATTTGCAAATTTAGCAGCAGATGCTGCTTGCTAGTCCTACTATACAGTGTATCTTGATTCAATACAGAAAATATAGTTCTTTTAAAATACATCTGGTGATTATTCAAACAGAACTGTGCACAATAAAAAAAGTCTGCTAACTTATGTTAAATAGGAAATTGCATTTTCAGCATATTTTTTCCCCTGAATGCAATTTACCAAACTGACCTTTGAAAAGTTCTCATCCAAAAGTAAGCTAAAGAAACCTAATAACCTTTAAACTATTTATCATTTAAATAGCATATTAATCAAGATGCATAAAAATAAGATTGCCTAAAAAATATTAATGTAAGGTTTTTTCTCCATTTTATTTTACTTGACAAGCAAACTACAGGTCATAATAATTCTAAAACTTGGTATTTTAGCCAGAAGCAGGAGGACAAGTTGGCCAACAAAGCCACATTATGCCCTGGAGCAAAACAAATATTTAAAGTGTGATTACTTATTGTTGTAGCAAAGCACAGTTCGAAATTATTTTAAGAAAATGATCTTCTAACTTTTAAATATCTTTCCACAAGCCTAGAATTCTGATATAATTGTACAACTCTATATATTTATGAATATATCTATACTATATATAATATTTATGTACTTATATTTTATTATTATAATAGTATTTTTTACACATTGCTCTTCTAAGGACTCATATCTCTATAATTCAACCACAAAACCAAAACACAGACAGAAGGAAATACTAGAATTTTTGAGAACAGATGTTCTTAGTTATATAAACCATTTAGGTTTATACAAACTTTTTCTTTGAATACTTCGGGAACAGAATGCAGTTGGTCTATGAAGCCAACTGGATTAAGCATTGAAACCCTGAGAAAGACTGGCAATTTATAATACCTGCAAAAATATTCCTGCAGAATTATGCTTTTCTGAGGAGGACAATATTTATTAATGTAACATTTCAATGAAATCAGTGTCTTGTGAAACCCTTCATTTATTTACATTGCTTCTTCTTTGCTGGAGACATAGCTCAGCTTGCAATAAATGCAGGTTCTATAATCCTGTGAGTAATCTGAACATAACAAGCTAAGACACAGGTCAGCAAAGTGCAATGTCCCTCTCACTTTTCCTGCTTGTAAAAACTTTTTACAAAAAGGTAATAAGGCAGAAAAGACCATAAATGTAAAAAAAGTGTCTGCATGCATGTGAACCACACTTTCAGATAGCACCAATATAATGAGACAAGTTCAAACTGGGATCACTTCCCAGCCTTATTTCCACCTGCAGGTCTTTCTCAGACACTGGTCCACAGGTTCATTTGAAGCATGTGGGGGCTCAATTAGGTGTTTTTATGATGCCTATTAAATTACACAACGGGTTCTATGCGCAATCCTGCGAAGCACTCATTAGCATGGTGTTATAATGGTGAGCAAGCCTGACTGCAAAAGCAGCCCTTGGGAAGCTCGTTCATGTTTTCTGAATCAAGCTGATTTTAATTGCCTGCTCCCATACACAGCAGTGCCACTGCAATGCCTCATCCTAATACAGAAAATTAAAGGCCCTGCCAGCTGTGCCCATGCTTTCATCTCCCTTTCACTAACAGCTTAATCAAGGGGACATAGGACTGAAGGCAACCAAGGCAAGGCAAGTGCTCCTTGGCTCAAAGAGCCCCCTTAGGAAGATGACCAGTCCTCCAGGCAATGAGATCAGCATAGCTTTGTGCTCAGCTCATCAGTGGTGCTGCGGCCCTGACAGTATGCTTGACTCTCACACCAGAAACAGCCAGCTTGACTTGATTTTCTTAACTTGCTCACAGCTCTCTCTGTTGCTGCTTTGCAAGGCTGCTGGAGCCTGCTGCAGGTTTTCAGCAGCCTGGAAGCTGCTCAGAGCTTTTTATTTCATTTGATATTTCTCTCAAGCACTGTCTTCAAAAGGAACCTCGATTACTTCAAATCAGACTGACAGCTTGCATGAAACACATCCGTGAGTCCTATGCCTCTGACTCACATCCTGCCTTTGTTCACTATTAACCCTACTGTTACTTGGTTTTCCTTTCGTGTCTACCTTTCTTGCAACTACCTGTAACTCAGCAGTGAGACAGGGAGGACACCGATCTGTGACTAGCACTGCGAGCATGTTGACATACTGTGTGGCAAGTGTATGTCAACACCAGAGAGCGGTCACAAGACTAAACCACTTACTAACACAATACTGGCTGCACAAAGCAGCACTGGAAAGGGATGACCCTGGAAGTGCCTTGCCAGGGAAGAAAAGCCCGTAAGAGATGCCCATGAGAGAGACCTCGTTGTCTCTGTGCACATGTGGTGATGTATTTGCTGTACAGCTCCTTCAGGGATGTTACTGGGCTCCCTCCACACTCAGGTACTGCTCAGCCGGAAAAGCACAGCCTCACAGAGCGAGGGCGTGAGGTAGGAGGCAAACCATGGTCTGCCTGAAGAGGGAATATTGCTGCTTCTAATCCACAGGGTAATTTCAGGCTACATAATGGTGCATAACACATTTCACACAAATATTTACTAAGGGATGACTAAAGTGATAGTATTAACACATCTCTTACTGGCTCACAGCTGTTTGTATTCCCACACTGACCTCCTTAAGAGAGAATCTATACCTTCTGCACGTTTCATTTACAGCAAAAGTAATTGAAAAATCATTTTGCCTCTGGCTGTTATGTAGAATACGGGGAAATGGCATTTCCTAGGATTGCTACACAATACTTCATTCATATTAAGGAGTCTCTGAATGGAGAAAGTGACTTTTAGCAATTACCTCAGTAGCAAAATAATATACATAACAAGATAACACCTTCTATCAAATCAGCTACAAGACATGAAGAAGGAATCATGTATCTGGAACCTTGCTTGTTCTTACCAGCTACAACCTTTGGGCTGATACCTGTTTTCTGTGTTTTGTACAGCCTTTACATGTGCCTGGGCAAAAGCCTTACAGGTGCCAGCAGAGAGATGTGCCCAAAGGTTAGGCTGGCAAGACAGAAGAGGGCCAGACTCAGGGACGCTCTGCAGTAGCACCATAAGAGCAGAAGCAACCCATGAAGAAGGAAGGCCGCTTTACCAGTGATATAAATGAGTGTCAGCTCAACTCACCATATAATGGGTGAAATTTTTAAATTATGCATTTTGGGAATTTAGCGCAAGTATGACATCAGTGGTTGAAGTCTACCATGTTCTCTGCTGAGCACCACACCTCAGGAAATATTGTAAAGAACACAGAGCACAACGGCAATCCTCACAGGCTTAGCAATAGTGACTCAAAGTCACAACTGGAAGAATGAGTACAGCTAATCTGGAGAGGACAAGACTATGGTATATATGATAGTAGTTTTAAATATATTAAAAAAAATTTAGAGAGAAATCTAAGAAATTTTTCCCTTGTCCACTGAATGAAAAAAGTGGAAGGAAAATGTTCTTCACTTTTCATAAAGAAAATTGAGGTTAGAAAATTTTCTATCTATATGAATTTTTAACTAGGAAGACTGGAAACGCTGGCATAGCCAGACTTTGCAGAACAGATTGTATGAACAACTACAAAGGATGGCAAACATTACTTGATCTTGCCTCAGTGAGAAAGCAAGACCCAGTGATCTCTTTGAAATACTCATTCCAGCTAATAATTATAATTTGTACAGTCAAAAAGTTGTGCAGGCAACTGACTGCCTAAAATTTATTTATGTGGAAGATTTTCTGAATAACTTTCTGTAATAAAAGCACAAAAATCACAGTCTAGTCACATAAGATTTGTCAATGAATGTGAGAAAAAACTATTTGTAATTACTTACTGCTAGTAGTTGGGCCTTCTAAATAATCTATCCAATTTAACAGGCACAGGCTGTGAGTGCACAATCATAGATATTAACAGTGGAAAAGAACCAGAAAATTCTCTTCTCTAGCTGAATACTGTTGTCCTTTCTCTCTGTGATGTACTTCCTAACAAAAAGCCGTGAGGAATTTCTACAGTGTCTGTGCATTCCTTTGATGCTTTGTACTTGCCCAGTTTCAAAATCTTCAGCATTGCTTTGAGCATGTCTGCTCAGCTGAAAAACTGTGTTAATGACAGTAGGTTTTTTACTGCTTACTGAGGTTGATGCTTTCTTTGCAGGCTCCTTGCTCATAAATCTTTGCCCGGTAGTTAAAAAGCAGTAGTACATGCCTGAGTGACAGGCATCACTGTTCTGTCTGCTTCATACCACGTGTCTCGCTTTGGCTCGTTGTAAATCATAACTCACAGACAAGACGCTACTAAAATCTGAGTGAACAAATGTTCAGAGAAAATCAAAACGCCAATTAGGAAATTACAAATGCAATGTGTTCTCATTTATTCAGGATTATAACTTCTAAAAAAAATTAATCTCAGTATCTAAACTACCTGGGGGTTTTGTCACTAAATTATCCTGAAGATCTGGTAAGTCTCTGATTACTGTTGACCATGTCTTGTGCCTGTATGACAGTAGCCCATTATCAGGCAAAGAGAGTGCTGAAAGCAACGACCCACTCTCTCTTAAACTACTTATTCTCAGATACATATCACCGGAGAAAGCCTAAACACGGTGTCCAAGCAATTGCTTACCACGGAAATGAAAATAGCAAAGAGTGGGAAAAAATACCTTACAGTATCATGTGGTGCATTCAAGCAGCCTGGCCACTGCTGTATGGAGCATCCTTCTTCCAGGTCTGTCTTATTTTACTCACTGGCAGGTGAGGGTAATCTTTTTGCTTAGCACCAGCATTGTGCTTACCTGGACAAGTACAAACAGAATCACTCAGCCAACACATTTATATCAAAGAGTTCAATGTGGGAGGTGCTCATCACCTTCTGAAGATCTTAAGTATTTTTTACAGAATCAGAAAGATGAGAGAAAAGTTACCAAAGATACTACAAAGAAAAAAAGAATGGTAGTCTAATTTGCCCTAGATTTTACAGTACATGTCACCAGTGCAGCAACTAGCAATTCTTCTTAGCCTTTCCATCCTTTTTTTCCTTGAGAAAGAGTAAACAGCAATTAGTCCTAAACATGAACAGGTACGAGATAGCCCAGTGTCAATTACTGTCTACATAAATGCGTAGAAGAATAGTGAAGAGAACTGCGGTATTTCAAAATTGGAACTTAATTAGTAATGCTCTTTCACTTTAGTTCAGACACACTAACTGGAGCTAACACTTAACCTAGAAATGTCAGGCTAGATTAGGCATGCACGACAGTTCAGGTACTGATATGGAAAGGTGCTTAACCCTAACTCTGAAGGATGGATCAAAATATGTACAAGAAATAGAGCATCTGTACTTTTGTATACTTTGTGAACGTACTGCTTAGAGTCAGCTTATATGTCTTCTCTGAAGAGCACACCTGATGTTAGAAGCATCATCATACATTTTTCACTTTTCTGCCTTCTCTGTGAGTCCTTGCTTACCTTGTCTCCTCACTGTCATCAGCAATAGCATGAGGCAATGCCTTTTGATCACTCCTGGAGGAATGCTCTAAGTGAAAAATTTGCCGAGTATTTGCAATTCACCTCGGGGGTCAGTGCAAGACAACCCTGAGGGATGAAGCCTGCTCTGAATTAACATCGAATCATAGAATCATTAAGATTGGAAAAAGCCTCTAAGATCATCAAATTCAACCATTGTCTTGGCACTGCCAGGCTCACAACCATCTCCTGAAGCACCACATCTACATGTTTTTGTCAAACACTTTCCTGGGTGTCCTGTTCCAATACTTGACCATTCTTTCAGTTTAAGATTTTTTTTTCTAAAATCTACTCCAATCTAATAATAATAAAAACAATCAAAGAGTAAGCAGAGAATGAACATGACTTGTTTAAGACAAGTAACTGAAACAGGATTCCACCATATTTCTGTGTAGTCAGAGAGCAAAAACACTGAGGACTTCCCTTCATCTCTTCCTCCCTGCAGACTTCAAACTCCTGCTCTACAACAAAGCTCTCCTTGTTTTTTCTAATTGGTAAGGTGGAATATTTTATCTCAGTCTCATTCTCAGAAAAGTTTTGATAGCTGAGCTAAGTAAACTCAAGGCATTAGCACATTAGGGAAAGTTTTAAGCAGAATCTTTCAAATTTGGTAGAAGTACATGACAGCAGAAGATATTTTGTAAAGCTAGGCAGCCTTAATGACAATGATGACCAGGGATGTGCTTACACTAGCAAGCAGTGCAGACCAACAGGCACAGAACTGAATAGTGAAACAGTTGGACCTGAGAATCTCATACCCAAGCTCCACATATACCATGCTCTTCTGGTTTGGTTTGCCCTTAACTTTTAGACTGGCTATGGCCTGATCCATCAGCTGAATGCTTGCTTCAGGTTCTCACACCTCATGTGCCCTTCAGGAGTTCCTCTTGCAGTTCAGATTCATGCAGAAGGAATCCAGACGTCTCCCTGACGTGAACCCCAGCACAACAAGCTGGCGTGGCTGAGCGTGTGCTGTAAAAGCCAACTCTCATCACAAATGAAATGCAAACATAAATGCATGGTATCAGTACTAAGGGTGATAATTGCAGGAACTATATCGAGTTATCCACCAAATGCTTTCCTGTTCCCATGGGTTAAGCATAAACCAGCACTAATGATGTTTGCCTATGTCCACTCTTCAGAGTGTCATGGTTGATGAGCAGAACAGAGAAATGTCAGAACAGGAACATCAATGACTTAGCCCTCAGTTCAGAACAACTGACAAACAAAAAAAAAGTCCTAAAGTTGACAGGTAAGAGAAAAGTGGGAAGGGAGCAAATGTCTTGCTCTACAAAGGGCATAAATTACAGTCTATTTGACAAATAAAGGTGAATCATGGTAAGGTCACTGAGGGAAGCATTAAAATTACTCTCAGTTGAAAGATACTACTAATAAATTTGACTTGAGCATAGTCCATGTGATAATATCAGAAACAAAATGAAAGATCCACTTCATGAACAGGGCAGCCTTGCAGACCATAAGGCTCACTAAGTTGCCAGCTGGCATTCTTACAGCCATTGTACCTATAAAAATCCAACCAATAAAGTCTAATTTGATTCTCCTTTTTTTTTTTTGTTTTATTTTATTTATTTGTCTTTACTTTTCACTAGGACTATTGGTCAGTCTAAACAACTCATTTAAAAACTACTAATGCACAGAGCTCAGCTGGTGCTGCCTCAGGTGAAAAGGCAAAGCAGCTCCTATGTTACATCCTCTCCAGTATATGCTGCAAGTATTGGCTTTGACAATTAGGTAGTCATAGAGTAGCTCCTCCTGAATTACACCCCAAAATACTGTCTGTGTGTAACTGTCCAGAGAACAGGCATATGTGGTGCAGTGCCATGCTGTTATAAGTATTAAGCAGCAAGCAAAACATTGGGGTTTACTTTGAACTAACATGGTGCACAGTATAAAATCTCCACATGCTGGAAGAAAGAGTAAATACTCTGGGGTTTACTCATAAATATTTATAGGATTATTTAGTCCATTGTGTAGTGAATAACCAAATGCATTCTGATGTAAACCAGCCCAGCTCCTGTGTTTATATTGTCTGTCTGATGGAACACAATTACAAACCACTTTTCTTCATTTTCAAATTTCTACTTGAACTCCTTGAAGCACCTAGAATTTGAACTTGGCAATGTAGGACTACAATTGCCCAGGGATCCGGCATCATACAGATTAGAAGTGTATGTATTCTTCAAGGACAAAACTATACAGTGTATAGTTTATATTCACATAAATGTGTTCTGTAAGGGGAAATCAATATATTAAAAAAAACCACATCCTATGTTTTTGCTCCTGGTAGGGAATTCTATCGCCAAGTAGACCAAACCCACAAAAACAACTTAACTCTACAGTTTCAAAAAAGGAATACTGCATTTGCTTTTTATTTTTCTATTTTATGTTCAGAATGAATATGGCTCAGGTGTAGGATTTGAGTTTCAATTTAACATATTCATAACTGGGGCAATTGGCAAGGTCTGCTATTTCTGACAGATCTAAACAGTCAAGCTCAGCCCTAAATGTGTCTTGTCTTTTTTTTCTGCTTGTTCCCCAGTATTCAGTTTATTTGCTGTTGAAAGTTCTCTTTTATCAGAAAATCATAAACTGAGCCAGGGACTGAAATGCTGATTTCAGCCACAAATTAGAAACTGAAAAATAAGAGATGAAAGCAGTGGGAAAGGGAGCCTGTACTGTGCAGATGTACTTTCATTTTCAAGAGCCTCTGTTTCCTCAAATGAAAGGCAATTTGACATTAAAAAAAAAGGGTTTAATTCACCATGGAAATGTGCAAAACTTTTCAAGGCAAAGTCTTTGCATATGCCAAAGGCACAGATGATGTTCCACGTAAAGTATTACTTTTATCTTTATTGTTTTGAATATGTTGGATCATAAGAATGGACACACTCCAACTGCCACTTCAAAGCTCTACAGATAATCCCACATCCCACTTGCTTTGTTTGCATATTTAATTTTGCTCAAAAAGCCAAATCAAACCTCATACATTCTTCTTTGAAAAAATTTCTCTACAACCTTCCTCAGCAGTCCAATGAATCTGAACCAGGGTAAAAGTTTCTAACTCATTTGAGGATATTTCTATTTACTGTATCTGTTTCCCTTACTTTACGTGATAAAGTGCTTCAATTTCTCACTGGGCAGAAGACATCAATCTCCACCATTCTTCAAAAATTCTTCCTCTGTAGATCAGGGGGCTCCTAATCTGTGGAGCAGGTGTTGTTGTTGAAGCAGGAACAGCCAGAGAAATGTAATTGTTTCTGATGCCTGTGACAGTCACTGTCACTCAGTCTGCAATGCAGGTGTCAACAAAAGGTCAGACTCCCAAGTCACAGGATATTTTTGCCTGTTCTGATCCCTGAGACTGAAAAATGGGGCTGAGAGCAGGCAGTCTGTCCTCAGTTTTCTTATCACCTGTCTGCAGGCTTTGAGGGACAATGTGGTGCCTGGGGTGACTTGCTCAAGGGAAGAAAGAAAAGTCCAGTGTCTCTTCATCTGCCAGTTTTCTTCATTCCCTCCTTGAAGTCTTTGAATTTCCATTCAGGCTCTAAAGGAGACTCCAAAAGATAGAGATCTCACATTGCTGAAAGTCTTTCAACCCCAAGAAAGAGGTAGAGAATATTAATATGAAAGCAAAAGAGCTGGTTTGGAAGGGTTTAAAGATCAAGAACTTTTCAATGTCATTTTTATTCAAAGCATTTCAAACAGCAAAATATATTCAAGTTAGGAGAGCTTTAGGTGAATAAAGCCTTTTTTCTGGATTACATTATTTCCTCATATGAGATGATATGCAGTTAAATATGTAATTAGAAGTAAATATATAATTATGATACTCCTTTGGTCTTTCATGAAATCTGGCAGCCTACATAGCTAATGTGTGGATTCACTCCTTCTTACCAGAAGCAGATACTTACTCCTTTCATTCCCTCTGTAAAACCCTACAAAGAACTGAGTGTCTAGAAACACACTAGCTACTGCAATGAGTGCTGTAGGTTCAATAGAATTGCTAGGAATATGTGAGAATCCTGGAAACTGCAAAGTCGAGGCAATCTTCTCCCTATTTATTGTTTCCTACATAAACTCTTTATCAATGAGCACCTAAGGACTTTTTTTTTCACTTGCATCAGCTTTACAACTGTATATTTCCATTTATTTAATTGTAATTATTTCTGGTGAAAATGGTGGTGTGTTTTCATGGTGTTAGTTTACAATATTTTAATAAAAATGCATGACTCCCCTATGAAAAAGAAAAATCCCGTATCAGCTCTTTTCAAGCAGCACCTCTAGACTGAAACTAACAGACCAAAGGAGAAAACACCAGTGGCTATAAAATATTCTTAGCCCGGAGGTACGAGAATCTGCCAATATCACATAATGAAAACACAAGCACCTGAGAGATTACAACCTTATTTACCCTTTTTGCCTACAGACTTCCTATGGAGTCCAATATATTTTGTCTGTGGACAAAACCCACAAATCATTAAAGTAAGAAGAATTCCTGAAAGGCTTAAAACCAAAAGCAAACACCCGAATCCTTCAGGCACTCTATTACAAGAGTAAATTGGACATCCTCCCATGTTTGGAGCTCACGAGTTTGTATGAAATTGTGGGCATGGTACCAGACAGTCATGTTCCTGTGAAATTGAGTACATTTCCTCAGGAATTCCTGGAGGTAAAGTAAGAATTCTCATTAACGTGGGGCTGTGGGTAATCTCACAACTGGCCAATCCAGCCTCCTTGTACTGGACAATGAAAACCAGACAGGCAGTGTGGAAAACAGGGGAATTGGAAACAGAAAAGAGCAACACAGTCCCAAACCCTAAACAGTTTTTTTGGAAACGTCCCATTTGTGATGGTGAGTCACAGAAAACCCAAGCAAAGAAACTCTACAGCACTCTTGCTTCCATGGACAACATGGCAGGAGTAAATAAAATGGGCCACGGCACAATCCCATTCATCCAGGGTAACTGGTGTGTCTGGCATGGCCCACACCTCAGAAACTGTGTTTTCCTCATCTCTCTCCCAGCACAGACAAACAGGGTGGGCTCATGTGCCCAGGTTCCTGGGCATAATCCCTGACCTGTTCTGTGTTCACCATTGGTGGTCAAAGCCTTTTCAGATTTCAGTAAAGCTTTTGATATTGTCTGTCACAGTTTCCTTCTGGACACAATGTCCAGTACACAGTTGGATAAACACAACATGTGATGGGTGAGTGACTGGCAAGTCAGGTGCAAAGGCCATGACAAATGGGGTGACATCAGACTGGAGGCCTGTCACAAGCGGAGCTCCACATGGCCTGTGCTCTGCAACACCTTCATAAATGACTTGGATGCAGGACGTTAAGGCATACTATGTAAATTTGCTGATGACACTAAATTGGGAGAAGCTGTTGACTCCCTCCAGGGCAGGGAGGCCCTGCAGGGAGACCTCTACAAATTAGAGGACTGGGCAATCACCAACCATATGGATTTCAACAAGGGACAGTACTGGATTCTGCACCTGGAAAGAAGGCAACCCTGCATGTATGGATAGACTCGGAATGACAGGCTGGAAAGCTGTGGAAGGGGACCTGAGAGTCCTGGCTGACAGAAAGTTGAATATGGATCAGCAGTGCCCTGGCAGCCAGGAGGGCCAAGCGTGTCCTGAGGGGCATCAGGCACAGCATCATTAGCCAGGCAAGGGAGGGGATTGTCCCACTGTGCTCTGTGCTAGTCTGGCCTCACCTCGAGTCCTGTGTGCAGTTTTGGGTGCCACAATATAAGAAGGACGTAAAGCTATTAGAGAGCATCCAAAGGAGTGCTATGAAGATGGTGAAGAACATAGAAGGGAAGATGTATGAGGAGCAGCTGAGGTCACCTGGCTTGTTCAGCCTGGAGAAGAGGAGGCTGAGGGAAGACCTCTGTGACATCTACAGCTTCCTTAGGAGGGGAAGTGGAAGGGCAGACACTGATCTCTTCTCTGTGGTGACCAGTCACAGGACCCAGGGGAATGGAATGAATCTGTGTCAAAGGAGATTTAGGCTGGCTATTAGGGAAAGATTCTTCACCCAGAGGGTGGCTGGGCACTGGAACAGGCTGCCCAGTGAAACGGTCACAGATCCAAGCCTACAGAATTCCAGACACATTTGGACAATGCTTTTAGGCACATGGTGTGATCCTTCGAGTGGTCCTGCGAAAGGCCAGGAATTAGACTTGATGTTCCTTGTGGGTCCCTTTTAACTCAGGATAATTTATGACTCTGTGAGAAACATGATGCTAATATGCACACACAATGGGTAAAACAGAGGATGATGCTCAAACTCATTTTCTGGCCCTGTTGGGGCCAGACAGGGCTATTGAAATTCTGCAATGCACACCGAATATGTTGTAAGCATGAGGACATCCTGCTAACAAGTATGACCAAAACAGAAAGCAGAGCATTGGAGGGGAATCACAAACTGTTCTTTTAAGGACTTTCATAATCCATTTTAGCTGTCAGTGGAAAAATGTGCAGATTAAAAATATTCTGAAGTCTTCTGTGCTTTTCCTTGGTATCTAATGACTGGTCACACTGCAATTAGATAAGATTGCTAGGGAGAGTTATATTATTACTATTACTAATTATATATCATATGATAATATTAATATAATTACACATTGTACCATATCAATATAATTTTATATTCATTTTCTAGCTTGCATTAGAAAAAATTCCATGGTTAGAAAAAGCAGATGAACTCTCCAGTACAACAAGCCCTGATTAAGGTACCATGTCTACATCATTATGCAGGATTTGCACAAGGAAATAAAAAAGCTAAGGCAAAAAAAAATCTTGTAATAGAAAAATTTCTCAAGATAGTCACTAAATTTGATAGTTATATCTATTAAGCTTTCCACTTGGAAGGACCTGTCCCAGATTGTCTATTGAGAAATTGTATCCCTTGTTAAAGCTTGGTAGCATGAGGCTGATATGGTCCACATTACCAGTGAACAACAAGATGGCACAGATAATAAGACTCTCATTTTTGGAGACTGAAGTGTGTTTAAATGAGGCTGCAGTTTGAGTCTGCAAATGAGCACGCTCTAAAAATAACAAATGGAGCACAGATAATTTTCTTTTCTTTTATAGTTCAGTTTTGGTCAAGAATCACATTGATGCTTCATTTTCTGCTAACATGGGCAGTAAACTCATTGCCTTCCACAACACAGGGGAAGCTTCAAATGTGTGCTGAGCTGTGCAGGTGTCCCTGCCCATGGCAGGAAAGTGGGAATGACATGCCCTTTAAAGTCCCTTCCAACCCAAATCATTCTATCTCTATGAACATGTGAACCTATGACCCTGTATAGGGACCATGGAACATGATACATCCATAGTCCCAGATGCTGTTTTGCATTTTGGGTGGGAAAGGGAATTTTGAAGTATGTTTATTGGGGAAGCTGAAGTAAATAATTTTAGTAAGCCTGTGTGCTTTCTTTTTCTTAAGAAATAATCCTCTTCTCTATTTAAAAATTTAAGGAATAGCATTAAAGTTGCAAGTTAGGTGGTCTGGGGTAGCTGTTATTGTTAATTAGGTCTAAGACCCTTTTCAGGAAAAACAAGATAAATACATGCAAAAGAAGGGAGAAATCAACAGCAGAGCCAGAAAAATACAACTACGCCTTTTAGCACAGCCTCTTATGTGCGAGGTCAGTAATGGGAAATCCCAGTACGGCATGGCTTTCCACAACTCACTCCCACTCTTGGTCATTTGTACCCATAACAAAACATGTGGAAAGTTGATTTCAGCTGCCTAAAGCAACAACAGAGTCATGACAGGGAAGAAAAAGATGTCTCTCTTCATAGTTAAGACAGATCTCACTGCATAGGTGGCAGAGAAAATAAGAAAATAAAGCGGAGAAGAAAAGGAAATGCAAAGCTTGCAGTCCAGTTGTGTTCTTGACTCAGCTCCTCTGTGGGCTGGTTTGGGGAGAGCATCTTTATGTGAGGTTACTGGCAGAATCATGGCCCCAGGAAAAGGAAAGAGAGAAGAAGTAATATTGAAACACTTGGGTCTTGCCAGTTATCTCCTGCTTGCCTAAGTAAAAAATCAGTATCCAGGGAGGGGAACTTGGCAGTCCCTGGCCATTAGTGATAAGAGCTACCAAGATGATGAAATTTGTAAGAAAAACCTCCAGGCAATGACAAGGATATTTCAAACACCCAAAGGACTTGACTCTTGAAATCCCTTTCTGGGAATCAGCATATTACTTGAATAAACACTGCAGCTGTCTGGTATAATTGACCAGGATGTATCTTTAGTTTTCTAAGTTGATCTTTATATTTTAATTCACTATTAAAATACAGTATTTTTATATTATGCATGTATGCGTGCAAAGATATCAGGTACATTATAAGTTAAGAAACAAGATAAAAATAAATAAATCACAAGTAAAAATGGAAATGATCATGTTCTTTTAAGAGGGTGTTTAATTACCCACCACTTTTTACTGTCATTCACAATGATTATCAATTAATCTACATAGCATTAATTTACATAGGAGGATGTGGAAAGTTAAGCTAGAAAAGTTCCACATCACTAAGAATGATTTTTTGAAAAATCTTTACTTATATCATAGATTCAGACAGATCCAGCAGATGTCTTTTGCAACACCTGATTTATTCAATTATTATTTTCAGACTAAAATCAGCTTTATGGAACAACACCATTTTTCATCATTCTTCTCCTTCCCTGGGGACAATTGTTTCAACTGAAACCTTCTACATGGGTGAGAAGAAATGAAATTTGTTTCTCAGACTTCTACTTTAAGATGATTTTGTCCTTTCGGAATAGTTACTGACACCAAAGAAAGTAATTTACATCAATGTCCCTTTCAAGACCACTAGCAATCTTACCTATTTAGATCATAATCAAACTACAGCAAAAAAATGCCTCAAGCATCCATTTCACTCAGCGTCTACCTATTCTGAACCTTCAGAGAACACAAAAATCCTTATAGTTACTTATTCCTAGACACAACCTTACACAACCTGTCCTTCTCATCTGTGTTTGTTGCTTTTCTTTCAATGACAAGACTCACTTCTTTTGTTTTATAAAAGGTATTAAAAATGCTTACACCCTTAGGCAAGTTAGGCAACCACTGAAAAATTCAGTCAAAAAAAAAAGGCAAATTCATTAGGTAACTCTGTGTAAATTACTACTGTGATCTTGTAAAGCATCACTTCTTAGGTTTTTATCAACATGCATCTTGACTGCACTCATGTACAAACTTTTTATTAGCCTCTCTTGGTGTGTTGCAGTGGCACCCAAACGCTGCTCTCTGGTACCTTGTCTCGTGGGCTATTATCCCTCCCTGCTTTCCTTCCCCTCCCATGGAGCTATTCACACACCTATTCGGTGAATGAAGTGTTGTGGCAGCCATCTCCTTTGGCACGCCCAGAAGCAGCAGAAGAACAGCAGCATCACTGCTGCAGCTCGGTGCCTCTCCCTACACAATGTGTCCAAGGATTTTGCATGAACTGGACTGTTTACATGGCCAGTATCTTCCACGGGACAGCTGAGAGGAGCTAACTGAGTATTTATAGCAAAGGATGGAACAGTCCCTTAACAAGTCCACCATGCCCTGCAGTCAAGCATGTCACCAACATGGCTGCAACAGGGGAAACCACATCCTGGGCTAGACCTCACACCTTCTGGTGGGATTCCCTGCTCTGCTTTGAAGAACAGAAAGGAAACAGTTACATTTTTTAACAGTTTCCATAAAACTAGATAGTAAAGAAAGAATGGTCACAGGCAGATTTTCAGAGAATTTGGACCAGAAGATTTAGCTACAAAAGCTATGAAGGCAACATTTGCAGAACACAGGGCATTTAAAACTTAGTCTGCACTGCAATCTTCCTGTATCAAAATATATTTTCCTAGAAAACCTTGTCTGTCTTTCTGTGAGTAGTTCTGAGACCAAGTAATTCTATGAGCATATGCACCTTGACTTCCTTCCTCAGTGAAAATCAAATAATTTCCTCAAATCTTGAGGAGTATAGGTGGCTTCACTGCTTGTTCAGTGAAATCCTTCCCCTGGCTTCTCCTATTTCCTTAGGAAAAAACAGAGAGG
The DNA here is from genome assembly GCF_000738735.6 of Corvus cornix cornix. Lineage (NCBI taxonomy): Eukaryota > Metazoa > Chordata > Aves > Passeriformes > Corvidae > Corvus > Corvus cornix. The sequence continues at coordinate 117,698,122 of NC_046333.1, read as the reverse complement.
ATTGCAAATCACTGGGGACTGCATTTGAGAGAAAAGAAGAATTCTTTCTGCAGTCAGGTCACATTCAGGCAACAAATTTTAATGGAAGAAGCTAGGCTGTGGATTTAGTACATGATTAAAAGAAAAATGTCCTGTCAGTAGAAGCTCACACAGAGATGGGTTTTAATCAGTGGATATTTTCCCCCATATAAGAAAGTCTGGGCACATGATTATGAACTACAATATGCAGAAAGAATCATGCTGCTGAGCATGAGTGAACACGCATCTATTGCTGTCAGGCTCAGTGAGACTGCAGTGGGAGGCTCACCTCTGGTTTGCCTGTGCCTTTTACACTACATGTGCAGACTAAGGAATCAGTAAAATAGTAAAACACCTTTACTTAAAATCATATCTGCATGTAAAAATCAATTAGAGAACTGTGTTCTTTGGAAATAATAATAAAAAAATTGCAGCAAAGTCAAGCTTATCCAGAGCTGTCAATCACCCAGTGAACTCCTAGCCTAGAGGAGTTAATTTCCTTGGTTGGTTTATCAATTTCACAGCTGGAGCAGACCTGATGCAACACACTCCTGGCAATGCAGAACTGCAGCTTGGCAGAAAGGTAGAAATTTTATTCCACCTTCCAAGTAAACTATCATGCACTGATTCTCACAAACTGCTGAAAGCTTGTGAGTGTCCTGAGAGGCACGAAGACAAATATCTTAAGAAACAATATACTCTGGCTTTCTGAATTTCCAGGATCTTTGTTGTCCCAGTAGCTCATCAAAGGGTTACAGGCTGCCAATAATATAGTCAAGAAAATATCCCTAAAGTTCAAAGCAAACACTGCTTTCACTTTTCTTAATGAAAAATGTTTGATTTCCGTGTTCTCTAAAAAGATGTTTAGATTGGCAATCTCTGTTACACTTTTCACTCTATTCTCTAATAATGTCCAAATTCCTAGTGCAACATTCAGCATTCTGCTCAGCTCTAAAGATAGCATGTAGACATACAAGTTTGCTGAGGCACTTTAGCCTGCCTTTACCTCTTTCACCACCTCTCCTGCTTATTTGCGCAGATACTCACTTGTATTGGAATCTGTGGTCACCATGTTTGCTGTGCACTGGGCTGCTGAAGTTCCCTGCTCAGTACTAGTCCACGTTAACTTCAGAAATGAAGTTAAATGAAGGAAATGAATAGGAATGAAAGTATCTATCTGAGAATTGCAAGAAATATGTTGCAGACATTTAGTCTATTACACTGTTTCTGCCATGGGTGTGGCAATTATGGGCAGAGGTTGAAGGGAGGAAAACAAGCTATTTTCCAAATCTCCCATTTACTTCCAGTTCTTCTGCATAATTTGCAACAAAATATTAATGAGCTCCATAAAGGTTAAACTAAAAAAATTGATTTCTCTTTTTACTATAAATACTTTTGCATAAATAAAAGTATTTCAGAATACCTGCACAGAACCTCACTAACATTTTTGACAATAGAAGAATTGTCACAGTAATTCTCATGTAAAATGTCAAACAACTCTGTATCAAGTACTACAGAATATCTAGAACAACTAAGTTCCCATGTAGATTAACTATCAAGGTGAGGGCACTACTATGCTGTTAATGCTTGAACTGTTGTCTGCTATCCCCTCAACCTCAGCCATCTCTGGTGCAGTAGTTGGCCAAGTCTTTTTCACAAATCCATATCATAACAATTAATGAATGAATGAGAATGCAAATAGCTATAATATCAGTGTTTTCAGTTCCTTTTAAATGAGCTGCTTGGAAAGCAGGCATCCCTGGATTGACAACGGAGATGAAAAACCACAGATTTATCTTGATCCTGTCTCACACAGTTGGTTTATTGACCCAGCCTAGTATTTAGACAAATGTACTTGTGTATTTTACTACCTACGCACTACCATGAATAAAGAGGTCTAACCAAATTTAACAAGAAAGGACAAGGCCATTTCTAGAATGTTAGTGCAGATACAGTCTCTCACTATTTCTCTTTCTCTTGGTATATATATTCTCTTGTTTTTTAACACTGAAGGCTTGTTAATGGCAAAGGTGAAGTGGGCTGTATGCATCCCTGAACCAATACTACAGTCAGTGGAAGAATTGCACAAGACACAGCTCCTGATGCAAATACAATGACACAGCTACAATAAAGCACTGGAAGTAATGTTGAAAGCCATAGGCTTGCACAAGCCTCTGTAGCTTGCTTGCAGTCTGTTTCAGAGACTGACAACTCCTCTGTAACATTGCTCAGGCTAAAAAAATTCTTCTGATTTTCAATAATCTGGTGATCTCACCAAACTTACTAATAAATCTGTGAGAAGCCAACAGTTCACCATAACTGTCTATTCACATGGCCAAGAGACAAGTGTTCCTGGCTATTACTGGTTTTATCGTTGTTGTGATGATGATGATGATGATTGTGATGGTTGTGATGAAGAACAGGCATATCTTTCATACACTTTTTTGGAGTAATGTTGAAGCTCAGCTCTGCAGACAATGAAAGAAGTTAATTTTCCACACCACTTTACGATTGTTTATTATGAGAAAGAAGACATCACCTGTTTTCTGAACAAAAAATGTGGGAAGGGTGCAAACTAAAATTAAAGAAAATATGGAATACCTTCAGGACAACTATGTTTTACTCATGTGTCATTCCTATAGCCCTTAACTCTAAATTACCTCATGCTTTTCTCTTACATGATGTTGACTGGCTTTCTTAATCAATCACTTGTCACTCGAGGAAACGTAAAGAAAGCAAGGACCTTGCCTGAGCACTGGTGTCAGCCCCTACAGGGATTTTCTTTGGAGAACATATATGATATGCTTCCTAGCATCCTTTTCTATCCAATTATAAAAATAGCAGTGCCATAACTAACAGGAAAAAAGGGCCTGCTGCAGCGCCCCAGAGGAGCCACATTATATATTGATATCATTAGACCTTTTGTTACATTTAAATGAACATGAACCAACCTGCAGCTCTGGCAGGGGCAAAAGCTGCTTTGCAACCTCTTTTGGAGCAATTCCTGGAACTTTCCCAATGGCATAGAGAAGGTAATCTTAACATCAGGGATAGAGGACGAGCCATGCAAATCAACCAAAAAAGCATTCAGATTTATGGGTCAGTAGTAAAAGCTTGGTCAATGACCTGAAATACATTAAGCCACTCCAGCGCTGCCTGTGATCCCAGTGTATAGCTCAGTAGTCACAGTGTTTCCCCTGATTAATTATTTACACAAGACTCATAACCTCTATTTTAATGCCTGTTGTGTTAAATATCTTTTTAAATTAAATTCTATTTTTCTTTGATTAAAAAAAAAGCAGTTAAGCCTACCAAATGTCATAATTAATTCTTACGTCAAATAATCAACATTTGGTAGATTCTTTGAAGACAGCAGGGCAGAAATAATTCACAAAGTGAGACAATTGCATGGAGTCAGTATGAGGCACTGACTAGTGACAGATATTCAGAAATTAAGTCAGATCCTTGCTTATCATTTCCCTATAGATGTGATGCTTGTATACTGGAGAGAACAACAGAGATTAAGAACATCAGAGAACTGTGCAGAAAAAGTAAGAGGAATAGAATCCTCACAAACAGGAGAATGCAATGATCTTTATGACACAGGTTATTGTATTATTATGAATAATAATAATAATGAAAATTCAAAATATTTGAAATCATCATACTTGGTTAATTAAAACAGGATAATCCTACAAATGTATGGATGACAAGATTAAGAATACTAACAAGTAGATTTTAAAAAGTGTTTAGCATCAATTTATGTCAATAATTATGAATCTTTTGGGCAGATAGGGACCATTTTTATAGAAAATGAGGTAAGAGCTAGAACTCTTTTTTTTTTTTTTTTAGCATAACATACCTCATGAAGTTCAACAAGGGGAAGAGCAAAGTCCTGCACCTTGGGAAGAGCAACCTCATCCATTGAACTATAGTAGGGGCCACCCAGTTTGGGGGAAAGGATTTCGGCAGAAAAAGACTTGGGGTTCATGGTGAGTATCAGGCTGAAAATGTGTCAGCAGTGTGTCCTTGCCTCATAGAAGGCAACTGATACCCTGGGCTGCATTAGGCAAAGTTGTGCCAGCAGATGAAGGGAGGTGATCCTGCCTCTCTGCTCAGCACTGCTGAGGCCTCACCTGCAGCGCTGGGTCTGGGTACAAACTGGAACACAGGAGGCTCCCTCTGAACACCAGAAAACACTTTTTCAGTGTGAGGGTTATCAAGCCCAGGCACAGGTTGCTCAGAGAGATTGTGGAGTCTCTCTCCTTGAGATAATCAAAAGCTGTTTGGACACAGTCCTGGGAAGGCTGCTTTAGGTGGACCCAGCTGAGTGTGAGGGGGGTTGGATCAGATGACCTCCAGAGGTCCCTTCCCATCTCAACCCTTCTTTGTGATTTTGTGATACAGAGGTTGCAATTTTTCTACTAGTGGTAGACATGTTACTGAGCATTCAGACACTATATTGAAAGCTGCTTTAGAAGCCTGTTGCCTCTTAGGGAAGGTGTACAACATTTATAAATTCAGGAGTTCAAAGAAGCACTGGGAATACATCTTTTTAGGACATACACTTTAGCAGATAGTGACTCTGCTCACAGTGACCACAGTATCCAGTTTCCAAAGTGGCTACCAGGAGTGCTTTTTCTTATACTTCTGATATTACAGCTTCATTACATTCTGTAGAAAGTAATGTATTTTTCTATTCTAGTGTATGTTTTGTGCTTCGTAGTGTATGTGATAAGCTATTCCCCATTGATAAGCTATTCCCATGGATATGCTCACTGCTTTTTACTTCACTATGGAAAAATTTCAATATTCTTAATCTCTCTATTGTTGGGGTCCCTTCCCCCTGCCATGGAGCCCTGGGAGAGGGGCCCTGGGGGGGAGGCACAGGATTTCCCTGCCCCTGGTCAGCTTCATTCCCCATTGGTTGGTTTGGGTTCCCTGATAACACCAGGGACTCTTGGGTCCCGTGACTGCGGAGTTGCTGAGCAGAGCCCCGGCCATGCGGCTGGAGAAATAAACATCTCTGAAACATCTACCACGAATCTGTCCATATATACTTCATTTCCACGGGACTCCTGGTTTGAAATATGCTTGTTGCAGTAATCCCCGCTGCGACACTCTATATCACATCTTTGTCTGGATTTATAGGTGACTCTGCAAGAGAGAGTTTGGGGGTTTTTTTCTGTCTGTTCCTTCTCTGTAGGTCCAGCAGGAAGCCTGAGGGTTACAATAATTGATGCTTATGAAAGGCAACAGCTGGACCTCTGCAAAGCAAACCAGTAGCTTCCTTCAAAATATCCTGAATTTGGTCAGCATAAACATGCTGAAGAGCTTCAGTGTTTTTCATGTTTTTAGGCTTAGGGTTATCACTTTCTTTGCTTCCCACCTTCCTTCAGTGGTCTAGATTATAGGTTATCCTTCTATGCTGTGATGAGAATGGAAAGAAAGTTAACTTCACCTTGTGTAACGCAGCATTGTAAGAAAGTAACATCTCCTGGCCCAGAAGCATCTAGTTGTGACAGCCCGTTGCTCTGCCAAAATTTATTAATTTTGCTTCTTCAGCACTGGTGAAGTCATGTGGCTGCTAATTCCAGAGTTAGCACAGTGAACTCTGGCTTGGGGCTTTCTGCTGCACAGTGTTAAAGTCATATTAGGCTCTGGGTCTAATACAAATCTCCCTGCAATAACTTGGAGAACTTTTCAATGCTCAAGCTATTGAAGCCAGTGTGTACCTGGCATTTAATCCTCTCAGTGTGCATTATCTATTTTCAAATAACTAAAAAAATTGTATGAAGTGTCTTTCTCAAAGATGCTAAGCTGTCGCCATTTTGATTGTATTATTAATTTGTTTTCTGAAAATAGGTTTCTGTAATGATGATCTGCCTTGCATTTTAAAGGTGTTGTGCAGAAGAATTTATTCATCAAAATAATATATATATTATGCACTACATCAAATAAATATAGAGTTTAAACACAAAATTTAACTGTAATTATTATTTACTATTAATTGCATCCTATTGTCTGAAACTTCTCTTGATTCTCCCCCAATTGAAAGAAATGTTTAACATCTTTCAGCTACCATTCACTTGAATAGGCACCCAGCAGCAGGATGAGATACAAAGGTACTGTTTCACCAATAAAAATATTTTTTAGAAACAACTACAAAGCAGATAAAAAAATAGCTTTACCATGTTAAAATTAAATAAATGACTGTCAAACCTATTCCCTGAAGCAGGGTTTAATGCAGTCACAGCTGCAGCATTCTGTGCATATAAAAATCTTTATACCAGTTAAAAAATAAAAATAAAAAGTCACCTTTCAATAATGCTGCTAGTGAGTTATGTATCTCGACAGGTATCCAGTACTTACCCCTGGAGGTATTTCTTCTTTCAGAGGCTCTAATTCTCTACCAAATGGAAGTGTTTGCATTCCCAGTCATTTGGACAAGGGTTAGCATGATAAAATGATTTGTTATGCCAATAAAGTTTTTTGTTACACTGTAAAATGCTTTGTTACACTACTATTGCTACATAAAAATGTTATGAAAATTAAGTAGGTTGTAATGTCCAAAAAGGAATAGTCTGCTTTTGGGACTAGCTACCAGGAAAAGGTAAAAAGAATGATCTTATGGTCTACAGCTCCTCAGTCCTCTGAAAAGACAACCTAAAGGACCTTTTAACTAACAACTGAAATTGGTACCCCAATGAGGAAAGCAGCTATGCATCCAAAATGGATGGGAACTTCCTCAAGTCAGTAGTGCTCAGAAGATGGGAGGAAACTGCAAATTATTTGATAATCCAGGTGGTGATTTCTGTCCTGTGTGACAGTACATGAAACAAGCCTAAACTGCAATGTGGAAGGGATACTGAAGTAAAGACTCATGGTATGTTAATCATAACATGTCACAGATGGGGTAGCAAGGTAGTAAAACTGGAGGAAAACCTTACTTTGCATACAGTATTTTAATTTTAGCATTGTGTATATCAATCAAAGCAGTATCTGAAACTGACAACTATTTAGTTCACAGTCATGCCTTATAAGTTACTGGAACATTTCAAATTTTCAACTGAATTAGAATTTTTATTTAACCCAGAATGGCAATCAGTCACTTCTTCAGAAAGGGAAGGACAGTTACATCTTATGCTTTATAACTATTACAGAATTTCTATATTTTTTCATTTTCATATTTGCTTAGTTTGTTTATATTAATTGTGTTTATTCTATTATTCTAATATTAGTATTTGTGTTCCTGTCATTTGACAGAACCATACTGCACTAATAAGTGCAGAAGAAAACAGTTCCTGTGATCAACAACCAGTTGTATCGAACTCCAAATCTGTTGATAATCACAAAGAATACTAGAAAAAATTTTAACATATACATTTTTTTCTTATAGAAGTGAGGAAATGTTTAAAATATTTATGGTTTTCTCCTTTTAAACTAACCACACTTCATTATCCTTTGTATAGGCTCACTGATGCAGAGTGAATGACACTGCATTGTGAGGGAAGTCTGCTGCAAATGAACTCAAGGGAGAAGCACCTGCTTTGAGCATCAGGGCCACACAAAAATAAGGAAGGTGCATGCAGTTAAGCCTGAATGTGCAGAACTCTTCTGGAAGGCCCACTTTCACAGTAAGGTTATAATTTATGTTGGCATATACAAGGCTGGGCCTCAAGAGAAGTAATTTTGTCTTTCCTGGAAAAGATCCTGACTCGAAGTCTTTGCTGCCTGACTGAAGGATGGTTGGGAAAAGGCTTGTGTAGGTCTTGTGATGTCACTGATGCCTGAGAAGCTGATAGACCAGGATAAGACACATATCCTGTGTAGGTGCAGGTGATGTTACAGGTGTACAAACCAAGTGCACTACTTCAGACCTGGATCATCAAGTAGAAGTTCATTAATCACAGATGTACAAGTTTATCCAAGTCCAACTAAAAGCAGTAGCAAGGAAAAAGCACTTGGCATCTTACAAAAGGCATTCAGTACTGCAGAGGAATTATCTTGAACTTTCAGACAACTGGACAGAATGATAGATGTAACCACATATACTGATTTCTTTTCTTTTAAAAGAGAAATATGCTAATGCTGAAAAAAAGTAAAAATTGAAATTTAAAAATGATTTTAAACTCATGAGTGAGATTTATTCTGAAGATCCCTTTTACTTTGCAAGTGGTAGTATGTACCAGTTTGATAGTTAAACACCTTGAAGTACCAAACAGACCAGAAATATGCATCCCTTCCGGCTGCTCAGACCAAGTAGTTCACCTGACTAGCAGGTGTGGACTGCAGACCACACCTCTTCTCCCACTGTCCAACAAGCCTTGGTAGCCATGGTTAGGACCATGAGCCACAAGCATTTATGTCCTCAAAATAGGTCTGGACATCTGGGGTGATCGATCCTATGTGTGACCACTTGGGGTCAGCCAGTTGCAATGCACTACACACAGCTATGAAGAGAAAGCTACCACTTCTAGGAGATCACACACAGTTCATGCCAAACAACCTGTTAATCACAAGCAGAAGCAGCCAACAGACTGAGGAAAAACTGTGGCCAAGACTGGGCTGTTGCTCCCAAAGAAACTCATTGAGTCCCAGCACTTCCCTGCACTGCAGCCTTTTTTAATGACTTCTTGTAATTGCATTTTTGACTGGTGTTGCAACAAATGTGGACAGTGGAGGTAGAGTATTCTGATAATGCAGAGTTCAAGGAGAGAAAAAATAACATGGTTAAATATAAATGCACACTTTAATTCCTAATATTTTTCTGACCTTTTTCAAGGACTAATCCATATCTGAGTCTGGGAAGAAACTTAGCTATGTATCATGTAAAATATATTTACAATCAGGGCTAAATAAATGGCGTAATTGATTGTGAACTTCAGAAAGGTTTAGGCAAATTTTTTCAGACAAGTCTGCTTTCCTTTGCTCTACATGTCTCAATGAATGAGAGCCAAGGACTCAAGTTAATTTCCACCTATCCCAGCAATGGCCAGAATGGGTACTATGTCTGTATAGAGCTTTAAGAGATATAAGGAAAGATAACAACAGTGCACATTTTAATAAGGTATATATAATTCTCTAATTCAAAACACAATTAAAAATCTCTGTAGCTATCTATCACCTACTACATCCCCTTTCCAGGACATGCAACAGCAGCAGGCTGTGTGTGAAAGGACTGATGGAATCCCAGTAGGAAAAGAAACGTGAACTTACAGAGAGGAGTATTTGGATAGCGCTGTGAATGACCTCTAGGTACTGGAAATCGATGATGCAGCCTGTCACGGAGACATAGGAGTAATCCTCTAGGATGCCAGGGGAAGAAGGACGCACCACCCTCCGTATGCAGCCGGGCCCGTGTTCCCGCCACCAGGAGCGGTGCATTGAGATGTTAAAGGTCATGAGATCTGTTTCCTAGGAGAGGGAGGGAAAACGCGTGAACACCTCTGACTTTCTGTTATTTAAGGTAAAGAAAGGGGAAATAAAAGATCTTCTCAATTTTATAAGGGCAATGAGATAATTATCCTTAATCCTCACCCCAGTAATTTTAGCATGAAGGTAGGATGTTGAAGTGGAGAGAGGAAATTGCAAACATTCATTGATTATTTTGTAGTTGTGCAGAGGAACTTCTGCCTGGCATAAGAACCATCATACCAGGTACTGTACAAAACACATGTTCCCTTGGAATTTTGCTGTTACTTGATTAGAATGTAATTTAAGAACTAATTCATTTCTTTTTAACAGACAACAGAGCCAGTTTTACCCCACATTATTGGAGACAATCTAAATCAAATTTACATCTTATTTGATGATTTCCATAATCAGATTCAAATGAGAAGATGTCTCCAGTCAAGCATCCTTCTCTCTGTTCTTCCCTCTGCCCCTCATCCAGATTACCGACTTGTCAGTTTAATGAAAGAACCTACTTTCGTGAACTGATCTGGGTTTAAAATAAAAGCAGTAAGTTCTCTTCACTCAAATTATCTTCCTGATCAGATACTAAACCTACCCTGATGAGTACTAGTTGCATTGTAACCCACACAGGATGTATAATGTCTGTGCATTTTAGTAAACGTCTTCCCAGTTCCACTTGGAGCGGTGAAAATGGCAAACCTACTAATGTGCTACAGATTTTCTAAGAGCTTACCCATGAAGTACAAAAAGGAAAATTCATTTGAATTAACAACAGATTTGGGTCTTTAGGTCATGCATAAGTGAAATACACTGAAGTTGAATGGATGCCATTTAAATGCAAAAAAACCCCAACCCTCCTCACCGGAGATAAATGAGAGCTGAGTTATATTGATACTTTAAACAATTAATTCAGATTTACGTTTCTATGTTTCCCATTCTCAACTTCAAGTAAAAAATGTCTGCAAATTGTGAGCCATATGCCCACAAAATACCCCTGGCTTCCATACATGACAGTTTGTGAGTATTTCTAGTGACACCAATCTGCCCTTTGCATCCCACAAATATGTCCTGTCTGTGGCCATTTACTTCCATCCTGACCAAAGGGATATTCAGAGCAGATTCCAGTTGCAGAAGTAGTACACTTTTTATTTTCCTTTGTTAATTGCCTTTATTCTGGCCACACCTGAAAATTAACAAAGGAATTAAATCCTGCCATCCTAACTATATTCTAGTTATCAGTAAGAAATGTGCCTTTGTGATCTGCTGGTTTTTTCTCCACAACTTCTTTACTCTTTAAATGCAGGCTTGCTAGAGCATTATTTCCAGTTGATGAGGCATTTCTCTTTTGACTTTGCATGTCAATCCCTGATACCGGTTTAGAAAATTTTCAGCTGCAACATGAAAACAACTCGTGAAATCAGAAGCTGACAGGCAACTCAGTTTAATGAAAATATAATTATAAATATAGTCTCAGGGAACAGCCAAGGCTTTCTTTGTACAACAATGCTGGAGATTGCACAGTGTTATCAAATGCTTTTAAAAATTGTCAATTCTAAGAAATGCCAGTTGTCAAGCAGCGCACACATATTCAATCTAACCTATCTCAGAAGCTCTTTGTTGAGAAGCAATATGGATTGGTGGGTTAGTGTGTATCAAATATTGCAAGGTAACACTTTGTTATCACAACTGTGGGAGTAAGTTGTGATGTCCATAGTGTTGGTGTCACAACTTTCTTTGCTCTTGTGGGTCTATTTGTCCTTTACTGGTTTTTGTCTTGCTGTTTTAAAAATTATACCCTATTACAGTGTTTGTACTTTGCTAGTTCACAGCCAGTGACAAAATTCCACAAGGAAACAGCTTGATAAATTTTGCCAACAAATGAAAAATGTAAGATTTTGGCATGCAAACAGTACAAACACCTCATAAATAAGATCCTTCATTTCTGGGAAACTGTTATGTTTGGCTCTTGGGGTGATTAAAAAAAATTGCTTACTTGATGGTCATGTTCATGTTTCAAGGCTGCTGGTGATTCAGGTAAGAAGAAAACAGCAAAAAAATCCCAAAGAAATATCATGACAGCACTTACTACATTTTAAAAATAAATTCTTATTCAGAAATTCTGGATAAAGGTTGTAAGATGAGATTTCCATAATTACTTTTCACTTTGTGTATTACATTCTGAGCTCTCAAAGCGGGTAAAAGCAGATAATGATGGTCCAGCAAGGATCAGTTTTCGAAATGCAAACAAAACCATTTGGTGCGTGAGCTTGACCTCTGAAATATCACTTCACAAAATGGCAGCCATAAGCTGTTCGAGCTGATAAATGTTAAACTGCCAATCAATAAAAGAAAGCCTGACAACAAGAAAAAACAATTTTTTTTTTCCTAGCAGCTGAAACACTTCTCTCTAACTACTTGAAGATTCTTAATCCATAAAGTGAGTCAAATGCACCAAGCATTAAAAAAATTAACCTGTATCTTTATAGCCATTTACTATGGCTTTACAGAACCGTAGAAAATTCAAAGACTCTTTGCTGGGATGTACAGACTTTAAATGTCAGTGAATTCCTGAGAGTGTTTCGGTATTTGTAAATTCACAGCTTGGAAACCCTGAGCATGGTGGAAAAGCTGCTGCCCAAGTGGCTTATTTTCACTTCTGTGTTCAATGCAAGTTACAAATCTTTCAGAAAGTACAAGCAGATGCTTGAAGTTTTTCAATGGATCGTTTACTATCTTCCAATTTCACTGGCAATTATTAAAAAAAATGTAAAAAAAGTTTAATCATCAGCAGGTGACAAATAAAAATGCTTATTTCTCAGAAAAAAAATGCTGCTGCAAAGCAAGAGACTCAATTTCAGGCTCTGTACAAGAGAAACCAAGTCGTCCTTCTAACTAATCCAGTTGGGATTCATTTAACAGTTGAAATTTCAATCATGGATGGAAAATTGGTCTCTTCTGAGCATATATCTAGACTTTAATTCCATATATCAGCAGGTAAACTGTACTTCCTCAGCTGGTAATCTCTCAGATAGACACCATAAACGGAGAGGAGGCAGAACACAGGCAACAGATCTTCCAGGAAAATTGTGTGACTTAGGGAAGTGACACAGGGAAGTGAAATCCCATCCCCTACTCCTCCCTTCTTTAGTCAGCACTAAAGCAATACTCCAATCTTTGGTAAGAAGTTTGCTCCTGAATATAGGATCAGCCCATAATCATACTTTACTGATGTAGAGTCCCACTTTATGGTCTATGACTTTTCAAGCCTTTAAACTATATATAGGATTTGTGTTGGCTGTCAGCCCAAGGATTAATTTTGATTATTATTGGAAATCATTGCTATGGCACATACATTCTTTTAAGGTGAGATGTAATCCCTGTGAGTCTGAGTAATACTAAGTGCTTGGAGATAATGTTTAATTTCATTACATCTGCTTAAATTCTACATTTGGTTTCAAGTGGACGTTTTCTATTGGGCAGGGCTTTGAGCAACCTGATCTAGTGTAAGATGTCCCTGCCCATTGCAGAGAGGTTGGTCTAGATAATCTTTGAAGTACCTTCTGATACAAAGCATTCTGTGATTTTTTGGATTCAATTATTTAGGTGGTGAGTCTAGGTAAAGTTTAACAAATCATAGTATAAGATGTTACAGAGTAGTAACAGGATGATGTTCCTTTCATTTATTTGTGTAAAATTTACTCACAGTGTCTATAAAAACAACACAAAACTTAATGAGAATTTAAGACTAACTAAAATCACCCATTTTAAAGAAAACAAAAAAAAGACACTGAAACTCCAGGGAGAAAACCCAATTCACCAAGATCGCCTTTCATAACAAACAAATATTACGCTGTGACATGATTACCACCACAGGTATTTGTTCTTTGAGTGTATGCTTCTGCTTTATGACATGTTATTTTATATTTCTTTCATTCCTTGTTAGTATTTAAAAATACACTCTTAGGAAAACAGCGAGCCCCGTGAACGCCCGACAGAGAGGGGTGGTGCACGGGTGGCGGCTGGCAGCAGTGGCGGTGGAGCAGAGCCGTGCCCAGCCGAAATGCGCGCTGGAGCAGGGCATGGGGGGGCCACCTCTTGGGGGCCCGGCCGAGACGTGGGCGCGGCGCCAGGCAGAGGCAGCGCAGCTGAGAGCAGAGGCAGCGGCGCGCAGGGAGCTGAGCGGCGTGGCCCAGCGCGGTCCCGAATGCGACCCTGGGAAGAGCACGCAGGCACGAGCAGCCCCAATGGCCCCAGCAGCCCTGGCAATTTCAACACGGGAGCGAGTGAAAACGAAAGAGAACGCAAAAACGCAGCAAGACAGAAAACAGCAGCCACTCGGAAAAAGGAAAAAATCATCATGGCCAAGGTTTTAGGAATAGTAAAATGGTATAATGTTAAACAAAATTATGGTTTTATAATGAGATGTGACAACCAGGAAGACATATTCATTCATAGAACTGCTATTAAAAAGAATAACCCTGAAAAATGCATCCTAAGCTTGGGAGATGGAGAGGTGCTGGAGTTCAAAATTGTGCAAGGTAGAAAAGGGTTAAAAGCAGCAGAAGTCACTGGGCCTGATGATGTTTCTGTAAAAGGCAGTATATATGCAAAAAATCGTAGTCATGTTAGACAATATCTCTATTATAAGCCCCACCTACAGTCTCCCTTTCCTAATCCCACCTTTCCCTTTTACCCTATATCCTATTACCCCCAGTGTATTCCCAATTCGTTTTTTCACACATGGTTTCCCTCACAAAACCATGCCTTTACCAACTGTTTCCCCAAAAATCCCTTTCCAATGCCGAGTGGGGGATGAAGAGGGGGAGGGAAGAAATTAACTAGTGTTGTTTAGAGTTCCAACAGGTACAAATGGAAGAAACCCTCTCCTGCCTCAGTTTCCCCACAAAGCATGCCCAGAGAGTCCTGTCTCCCTTCTGTCAGCCTTAAGATGTTCCAGAGAATCTGTTTGGACATTTAAAGACTCAGGAGGGTGGCTTGCTTTGTTTTGTTTTGAAACTGTCCTTGTTATCTCATGTTTATCCAGTTGTTTTCAATGTTAAGTTTTAAATCTCTTTTTGTTAAAAATAAACAGGTGAAATGTTGGGGCCCTCCCCCTGCCATGTAGCCCTGGGAGAGGGGCCCTGAGGGGACACACGGGGTTTCCCTGCCCCTGCTCAGCCTCGTTCCCCATTGGTTGGTTTGTGTTCCCCTGTGCGGGCAGAAGGACCCTCGGGTCCCGTGATTGCCTCAGTTCCTCGGCAGAGCCCCGGCCATGTGGCTGGAGAAATAAACATCTCTCTGAAACATCTACCAAGAATCGGTCCATATATATTTCTTTTCCATGGGCCTCACCGTTTGATGCGCATGCTGCAGTATCTGCACTGTAACAGAAAACTATAACAAGAACAGTGTGTTGAGCAGGATGGTGAAGAAGCACTTTTTTCGTTCACAAAACAACAGTCAACACTTGCAATTTTATAGAAAAGTGCAAGAGCACAAAGGCCTGGCAAAGCATAATGTTAGAGATCTTGACTTTTTTGTTGCTTGTGTGGTACCTAGCGCTTCCTAACACTTTTGTTTTATTGATACATACTATAATGCTTATTATAAATGAACATTAGGCTGAGGCATTAAATATTCCCATTCCATTTCCTAAGTGTAACAAGGATGCTCTGTTCTGACTTGTTACACATATTTTGTTTAAGCAGTGAGGAGAAAAGATTTTCAATCAAACACCTGGTCAACAGGGAATAAAAGTTTATATGCATAATGCTAGGAAAGGAATAGCACACTTCCTTGTAATTCCCTACACCCAATTATGTTTGTAATTAAGATGCAGGGGTGTTGGCAGGGACAAGGGACACACACATTCCTTAGTATCTAATCTCAAGGAGACATTACTCCTCACAAGATATAAATCATGTGTCCCAGCATTAATGAAATCTGCTCTAATTGTAGAAGTACTTGGAAACATGACCATCAGCTATCAGCCAAAGACCCCCACTGGCAGCATAACCTTAATTTTCCACCCTGCTGTTACCTGAAACAACAGGTTCTGATTCCAGCTTGCTTTGTGTGTGACCAGTTACATTCCATCTCCTCTCACTATGCTGAACAAACAGTTTTGAAGGCCTGGGCAGACAATACCGAAGAAGACCAAGGCCATTTCCCATTTCCAAATAGGGAAATTTGTGTCACTAGCTCCCACATTGTCTTTATTGGGATGACAATTTTTGAATATTGACTCTTTTTTTTTTCCTGTTTGTTTTTAATTTAAAAATGATGGCTTTTACCTATTCCATGAGCTAGAGGTTGAAGGTAGCCCACTCAGTGATTGTGGTAGCCTGCTCAACTGCTAATGGGATAAGATGAAGAACTATGTTGATTCTGGGCTGCTCAAGATATAACAGTCAGTATCTTCACCTCATCCTGAGCACCCTGCTGAATAAATGACATGAAGAGTATTCTTAAATTGACACTTATGGGTTGACTCCATTGGGACTATTCATCAGTCTGAACTGCATGGCAGACTAGACTTAGCAAATTCATCTCTGTGCTAGCAATGCACACTAAACCAGAGGAATCATGTGATACACCTAAATTAATTACCACTAAAAGAGAAAATTCACAGTATCAAAGTCTTCAGACACAGACCATGATGTGACCCCAGCATCACAGGCTGACAGTGGTTAAAAGAGGTACAGAGGTAAAGTAATGTCTGCTTGGTGTGATTAGAGGCTCATGGTTCTCACTTACAAAGATTAGAGGTTCAAAGACTGTAATCATGGCATCAGACCATGACTAAAGGGAAAGATTTCCATATCAAGCATAATTACTGTTAGAAAGTTACATTGATTTACTCTACTTTTTTTTTTTTTCAAATCTGTCTACAATCCTTTTTAACCATTTCCCAACAGTCTAGCCTCCATATCTGCAACCTTCCAAAAAAAAAAAAAAAAAAAAGAGTTAAGCTTAGCAAGTACTGGCCTCTCCTTCTTTTACTACTTTCATTCCTTGGGCTATAGAGAGTGCTGTCAGATTTTATCTTATTTTTTAAAAGTGAACATAATACTTTTGGAAACTTATTTGGAAGTCAGGCAGATGATCTACCTATGTTATAAAAATAGTTTCCCTGCACTGTTTAATTTGCTACATGCTCAGAGATCTGTATACTGTTTTGCAAAGCAAGCAATTTTAAAATTAGATTTACCAAACTTACTACAAAAGTGGAATGCAGCAGAATGTCTTTAAGGAAGCCAGAAGGCAAGAAGTCAACAAGAGAAGCATACTGCTGTCTTCTTCATGCAGTGGTAGTATCAGTTGCAAGAACAAATTATGAGAACCAGCAAGGGGCTGTTTTTGAAACTTGTTGCCCCTGAAGATGAGCTCTGATCTTTGGCAATATTCAGACCCATGCTCAAGTCCTGGCTCCATGTCTTTTCCTTGTT
This sequence comes from Corvus cornix cornix, assembly GCF_000738735.6. NCBI lineage: Eukaryota > Metazoa > Chordata > Aves > Passeriformes > Corvidae > Corvus > Corvus cornix. Next base: position 117,681,239 of record NC_046333.1, on the reverse strand, counting down.
TCAACTCCCTTTGTGGAAGTCTCTCTGTCTGAGATACAGCCCAGAGATATAACAGAGTATGGCAGGAAAAAGCTCCAACATGCAAGGAAAAAACAGCATGAGACAGGGCGATTAGATCAATACGAGTCTTACCACTTGTCATAGGAAATTCACCAGCACAAAGAAGTCACAACTGCCCAGAAGAGCTGTTGTGCTCCGGTGGAGTCCTTGACACGTGATTAAGCCAAGTACTTGGTTTGAAAATTACTCTCACCTATTCCCTCTGATGATCCAGAAGTATGAAAGATCCACAGATTTGGAGTGATGCCAAACTGTGGGAATTGCTTTGAGTTTTGAAGACTGGGAATATGACAAGGGTTTGTACAAAGCCAAGGGTTTGTGCAGATTGGTGTGTTCCTCACTCAAGCCATACCTGATTTTGGCTGAAATAAAGAAGCAAGGCAGGACTGAAATGTAACACAGTGAAGAATTAGAAACATCTTTGGCAAGCCATATACAGCCACCTATATGAATGCTGTAGGAAAACTCAGGCCAGAGAGATGGGAAAGGTTAAAAAAATCTTGAAAAGTCTTAGTATACAAAAATGGGAAAACACTACAATTATGGGCCATAAAAAATTCTGTCCAAAAGGTTCATAAATGACAAGCATTTGAAAAAGGAGTTTATAACATAAAACAATTTCAAGGCTCAGCAAGAACATTTTAGCTTTGTTGTTATTGTTGCTGTTGCTGAGCAAAATTGCAGAGATCCCTATGGAGTCACACATACATTTGAAATATCACAAAATTAAAATTTGATGCCTCAAAGACAAGCTCCCACAACAGTTATAGCAAACTTTTCCCACACCATTTCATAATATTTACAAATATTTCTTATTAAAGTATTCTTATTAATTGTTCTTATTTAATATTACTCATTAAAGAAGACAAGATCAGACTCATGGGCCTGAGTACCTCACTATGTTTACAGTCTCTAAGCATTAAACAAATACACTGCTTAATGAAATGGAGAAGACTCCTGCACTGTTGATAAGAACTGTATTTCTACAGTTAAAATGGACAGGTCTGGCTTGGCTTGATCATACTAAAAGTATTAATTCTTTATAGTCCTTTGTCTTTCACCATGGACACCTTAGTATTACAAACTTTGCATGGAGTTTTAGTTCTAAAGTCACTGGGAAATGCATGAAAAGAGAGGACACAGTTTTTTTTCCAAAAAGCTCCATAATCCCATAGGAGGAACAGATGCAATGTAGCCTCTAGCCAAAACAGGATTTAACTTTGTTATTATCCAAGTAACCATATTTTGTTTACAGTGGTTGTGAACAAAGACAAAGCACGGGGATAAAGGCATGATTAAGAATATAATGTTGCAGCAATAGTATGATTAATTTTAAAATTTCTCTTCATTTCTGGTGGGTTCTGTGCTCTGTCTCAAAGAGAGGAATACCATAACATCTCTTCTTATCAAGGAGATAAATTCTATGCTGGAAATAAACACACAAGAGACTGGGTCCTAAGTTTAAAGGTCTGTCCCAGCCTCTGATGACACTAAAAAGCACCGTAAAAAGACTTTTGAAAATCCACTTGAATGTTAAAATTTCTGAAAATTTTTCTGAAAATGTTTAGAAATATAACTTCCTCTTTTGAGACTTGTTGGGGCCCTCCCCCTGCCATGTGGTCCTGGGAGAGGGGCCCTGAGGGGACACACGGGGTTTCCCTGCCCCTGCTCAGCCTCGTTCCCCATTGGTTGGTTTGTGTTCCCTGCGTGGGCAAGGACCCTCGGGTCCCGTGATTGCCTCAGTTCCTCGGCAGAGCCCCGGCCATGTGGCTGGGGAAATAAACATCTCTGAAACATCTATCAAGAATCGGTCCATATATATTTCTTTTCCATGGGCCTTGTTGTCTGATACATCATGTTGCAGTATCTGTAACAAATGGTGCAGATGGTGGAAAATTGATGGCAAGACACCGATCCCTAAGGACAGAAAATTCGTGAGTAAAAACTGCGCTAGATCTCTCTCTTCTCGCCTTGGTTTGGGTATTCTCTCTAAATTATGGAGGAACCATGGAAAGACTCTTGGGTCTCCGAGCCGCATATGGATATTTATCTTAAACTTGAAAAGATTCTTGAAGAATGATTTGTAAATTTTAGCTTAATTCAAGCTCAGAAGGAACTGAAACACTTCCTGGCATGGTTGTTTCAGAACTTTTTCTACGTCTCTTGGGATTTAATTCTTACCTAAGACTTTTGGAATACCGTTTGGACACAGTTAATTTTTGAGTCAAAATATATGCCAATGGAAGAATATTTTCATGAATATTATTTAATTACCGAGACTATTGAACAATGTCAGCTGTGTCTTGGCAAAGGGAAGCCTGCCTCAGTGTCCGTGCGACCCAGGCCACGTGGACCGAGCGCTCTGCGAGCAGCAGCGAGGCAGTTCCCGTGCACGGGCAGAGCCAAGCGAGCCGCAGTGTCGGCAGCGGAGCGAGGCGCAGCGGGAGCAGGGCAACCCAGCAGTGCCTGCCCAGCCCCGCGCAGCGCGTGGTGGAGCGAGCCCCGTGAACGCCCGACCGAGAGGGGCGGCGCATGGGCGGGGGCCGGTGGCGATGGCAACGCAGGGCCACGCAGAGCCCAGACACGCCAGAGCAGCACCGCTCGGAGGGCGCGGAGCAGCCGCAATGCAGGGGCCCGGCCAAGACATTGGAGTCGGCGAGGCAGCAGCCACGCAGGACAATGTCAAAAACAACTATGGATTTATAACACGAGATGATACAGGGGAAGATTTATTCATCCACAGAACTGCCATTAAAAGGAATAACCCTAAAAATTACCTGCAAAGTGTAGGAGATGGGGAAGTTGTACAATTTGATATAGTGCAAGGAAAGAAGGGTTTACAAGCAGCAAATGTTACTGGGCCTGGAGGTATTCCAGTCAAAGGCAGCTGTTATGCACAAAATTATAAACAATATCCATCCCAGCACTTTCCCTACCCAGAACCTACTTTCCCCTTTTACCCTATACCCAATATGAACCCTTTCCCAAGTTTACCCCATCCGCAGTTTACTCCTAATCCGTTTTTCACCCCATGGCTTCCCTATACAATTCCCTTTCCCTACAACTCCTCTCCAATGCTGAGGGAGGGATGAAAAGGGGGAGGGAAGAAATTAAACCCTCTCCTGCTTCAGTTTCCCCACAAAGCATGCCCAGAGAGTCACGTCTCCCTTCTGTCAGCCTTAAGATGTTCCACAGAATCTGTTTGGACATTTAAAGACTCAGGAGGATGGCTTGTTTGGTTTTAAAACTGTCCTTGTTATGTTTATCCAGTTGTTTTCAATGTTAAGTTTTAAATCTCTTTTTGTTAAAAATAAACAGGTGAAATGTTGGGGCCGTCCCCCTGCCATCTAGCCCTGGGAGAGGGGCCCTGAGGGGACACACGGGGTTTCCCTGCCCCTGCTCAGCCTCGTTCCCATTGGTTGGTTTGTGTTCCCTGCGCGGGCAAGGACCCTCGGGTCCCGTGATTGCCTCAGTTCCTCGGCAGAGCCCCGGCCATGTGGCTGGAGAAATAAACATCTCTGAAACATCCATCAAGAATCAGTCCATATATATATTTCTTTCCACGGGTCTCGTTGATTGATATGCATGTTGCAGTATCTGTACTGTAACAGAGACTAGCCAGGAAGCTCCTACCTGCACCCAGGAACACTTTTAAAGATTAATAGGCCAGTTTAAGCAACTGCTGTTGTGTTCTCTGCTTGCTCAAAGCAATGCAATTGTTCATGATACTGGCAACTCTTATGGCAAGTCTGCTTATATTCAGCATTTTTGCTAAAGTCTTCTTTCCCAGGGACATGAAATTACAATAAGACGTTTGTCTTATTATGAGAAAGTGAGCTGAAGAGAAAGACTTCAAAACTCATGAACCCTGCTGCTAGGCACTCCAGTCTGTGCTGTAATTTGCACTGTTTGCTGTTTTTCTTAAAGCTGGGTCCTGAAGTCTAGAAGGGAGGCTTCTCTATCACCAGTTCAGATCACAGCGGGCATCACACACCATAGTCCCCCATCTTGGACAATCATGGATCCATCAGGGTATAGCAAAGGGCCAACTGTTTTTAATGTTTCAATAAAGACCATGACCCAAGTGCACCCTAAAAGCTTAAAAGAGGTAATAAGGAATACCTTAATACCTTAAATACCTTAAAAGAAGTATAAGGAATATTAATATATAAATCAAACTCCATGATCCATGGAAATTTTGTAAGATCCAAATTTTTGTTTTAGAGTGTGTGCAAACCAGAAAGATGTGCTAATTCACTCCATCTTTTAAATGAACTCCTACACAGCTCATTGGATAAGACTGTCTGCCACTAACAGACTGCCGAGAAGTGAGAGTACACACTACCACAGCTCTTCTGAAGACTCAGAATACAAAATGAGACAAGAAGCAATAAGCAGCAGAAGTTACTGAGCTGCAAGGGGTTGTTTACTTGCTGCTTTCATTTCAAAGAAGCACAAGATGCTCTCAGAAACATACACTTCTTCACAACAATTTTGTTTCTGTATTTCTTCTCTGTGATAGCGGGTCATCATATTTTTGCCAGTCCTTCAATATTTGTGGTGGTTTGCCAATGACCTTGGCTTCAGCAGAGCAATCCTTTCATCACAGCCTTCATTTGCATTCTGCTGAAGCAATGACAGTCTCCAGAAAGAATTTGTTAACATTTTTTTTAAACAGCAAAGACAGTCCCTAAAGAAACTTTAAGGTCAGATGAAATTTGAAATCCTCCCTTTCCTAGCAGAAGTGAAGTACCTATGTTACGGAAAAGAGAATCTGCTGCAGCAGAAGTCAGTTAATACAATTCATTTAATTATTCATTGCATACTGACAGGCATTAGTCCACATTTTAGGTTCCCTGAAACATTTAATAAATTTATGTAAATATAAAAATAAATGCACAGAGTGTACTTTATTTATGTATACACAGTATGCATATGTTTATACTTCACATTTATCTGTACGAAATAATGACTCAACAGTGCTTTCCCAAGAACAAATGCCAACCATGGTCAAAAAAGGCAGCGTTTCCCATCTCCTTCAGCAGTGCATTGTACCCTGATCTTAATCAGATTAATTTAATTTGCAGCCTAATCCACCTCCAAACCTCAATAAATCTCAAAGACGTTCACACGAAAGAGAGTTTTTATATGTTCTCTCCAGTAATTTTCAGGTTTTCAGAGGACTATTTGAGGAACAAGGATCCTTTTTTCTCTGATATTGCCTCTCCATGGGTAAGTCTATAATTGTAATAATCAAACTTCTCAAATTCTTTTGAAGAGATTAAATAAAAGTATTTGACAGTGTCCAGTAACTTATGGACAATTCCATGTTTGTCATGACAAAGAAAATCAGCAAGGTGATAAGTCTAATTTTTTTTTTCCTAATTTTGAACAAATTTCTCACAGAAGCTTCTTTAATCAACACAGTTGAATAAGATCCCCAGAAATATATTTTTAATTCAAGAGGCAACTATAAAAGGCTCTGTTAATTAACTTCAGGTCTAGGTGGATTACTTAATGGTCCTGTTAACAGATGTTCTATAAATCTGGTCACTTTAAGAGATTAATAAAGTAACAGGGAAGCCTAATGATCCATTCACTCTTTAACGTCACAGACTTGTCTGCAATCCTTCATCATTTTTTAATGATAATTTTTAATACATTCTCCTCTAAAAAATAAGAACAAAATGAGACCACAACAATGATATAAGAGCATATTAATATTGGAAATTATAGTTTCATTTCACTCTCAAATTTGAAATAATATCAACACACAAAGAGAAGATGAACAATTTTTAGATAGACTGAGTTGTGAATGACAGCAGGACACAACTGCACAAGGACAAGTAATATTGACATCAGTTTATATATTTACTGAAAACAAAATCAAGACTATGATATAAAGAGTTTCCTCAAACATATATATATATATATACCTATATATAAAGAATTTTCAGTTTGCCTGAGGAAAGTAAATAAAAATATTGTCAATATCAGGCATTTTTTCCACAAGCTAAAGAGTATCTGCAAATTCCAATACATTTGGGAAATCATTAAACTTTACAATATATAATAGTAATTACTAATATCACTAGAATTTTCACTTTGCAACTGTTTCTCTTTTTTAAAACAGGTTTTAGAAGCAGTGATAAATGATGTCAGTGTGACTCCAGGAGACAGCTGAAAGCCTGAGAAGTCTACAAAGCTACAGAGTTGATTTGACAAGCATGCATGCACATTATTTAATTTCAACAAGCATCCCATTGACAGGAGGGATCGACATATATTTGCTGGATTAGGGCCAGTAAGAAAAGCAATAAGAAATATACGAGAGGAAAAGGACAAGAAAGGTATGAACACGTGGGCATATTTTTACAGGCCTAATTGTATATTTCTTGGAGATATTACAGAATTTCTTTTCAGTATAGCATGTCTCAATATAGGGTTGCGTAGCACACTGAGGCACAGAGGAAGGTTTTCTTGAACAAACGTGGCATATTTTGCTACAAAACTCAAGTTAAGTCTGTGAAAATCGTCCACAGGTAACCATAGTGGATTTTAGAATTTCAGATGCAACTGCTGCTGGTTTGAAAATATGTCTTTAAAGGTGCATTTCCCCTCCAGTCTCTGGGCAAGGAATATGAAGACAGTAAATGCTATTTACATTTCATTTAATCCTCATATGTAGCCAGCTAATGTCTGTGCACTTGTGCTGGTTTTGAATTGGATAAAGTTAATTTTCTTCAGAGTAGCTGGTATGGGGCTTTGTTTCAGATCTGTGCTGAAAACAGTGCTGATTACACAGGAATGTTTTTGTTATTGCTGAGCAGTGAAAGTCAAGTTGTTTTCTGCTCCTCACCCCACCAGTGAGAGGCTGGAGGCTGTAGCTGGAAGGGGATACGATACAGTCGGGACAGCTGAAGCAGCTGTGTGGTGCTTAGCTGCTCGCTGGAGCAACTAAGTTCCATGACAGTGCTAAATAGCAAAGAGAAAGACAAATTCAGTGCTAAACATGTGTGGGGGAGATTGTAGATAGGATAAAGCAGGGAAATTTTCAGTTGTGGTGATATTAAGTAGGATGGGAGAAAGTTTCCTGCCTTTTATTGCTCCCTGGCCCTTGCAGACTTTCCCACTGCTGCTCTTTCACTAATTGCCTCTTCTCAGAGCCACAGACTGTGCAAGAGTGTTGCTTCCTAAGGCTCTGCTGAGGGCTGTCTGGATAAGAGGGGATGGGTCAGCTTTAATTGCTTGCTGGCTGAGCACAGGCTGCATGTCTGCAGGCATCAAAGCACTGCCAGCTCAGGTGAAGGCATCTATGGGAAAGAACAGAAATCAGCCCTGTCTAGGAAGGCTGCCTCAGTGTTGTGTCTTGGGATATTGTCTAACAAGGGTAGGGATCAGGAAACACGATGGGAAAAATCTCCCCCAAATGCCAGCCCCTCCTGGTTCTTCTAGGTAATGCTCATGTCTTCACATCTATAGCTTTGCAAGTCTTAATGCCCACACGCTTGGTTTTAAATGTAAATTGCATGGTAGTGATATGTTCAACCAGCCACTGGTAATGGAGACTCTCAGGAACTTCAAACAGCTTCGGATTGGATCCCTTTAAACAAACATGGAAGCACACACCACTAAACCAGAGGGATTTGAGATGACAGGATAGCTACACAGGCACAGCTACAGAGGCACATCAACACGCACACCTAGAAAACAGATACACCTTCACTGCCCTCCAATGAACTTCCCTTTCCTATTTGGAATCAAAACAGATTTTGCCAACTTGCTATGTCCTTTTTTAAAAATACAACTACTCATGCAATCACAAGGAGGGCATTAAATCATTCATACACTGCAACCAGGCAGGTCTTTGCACAGCTGGCAGAATGCTGTGGGAAGAGAGTACTCAGCTTTGCAAGCTGGAAAAGGTAGACATAGGCAGACACCTGAACTTGGCAATCCTTTTAAAAACTGTAGCTGTTATTTATGATTTTTTTCCTTTCCAACAAGAAAAGTGAATACTATACAGTAAAGACTTATGACCTAAACATGAAAAAGTAAACTTTCCAAATGGAAAAACCCCACCCCAAAAAAACCCCTGAATGTTCACATTGCTCTGTTGAATTTTGAATGCATTCAAAATGAAGCAATTTTTCAGCTGAAAATGTACTCCCAAAGTAAAAGTACTAAAATCCAGTAATTAAAAGACCATATGTCTCAAAGCTTTTCTCGGTACAGGCCAACTTTCCACAAAACACCTAATTTCTCAGAAAGCAAACAATTTGTTTTCCCTGAAATAAAAGCCATAAACCCCAACAAACTTTATATAAGGATCTGTCAAATAAATTCTTCGGAGCCCTGTTAGTAAAGCAGAAAGGAGGAAACAGCTCTAAACGAAGAGGTTTGCTTATACTCACTTTAAATGCTGTCACAGATGATTCTTTGCACAATCTTTGAGAACTTTCCTTGTGTGGATTATACTAACTCATGAATGAAAAATCAAAACAAAAAAAATCCCAAAATCCAGACAGAACAAAAATTTCATATTAATACTGTATCAGGAAATCACAGAGAAGTAAATCACACATTGTGACAGCCAAAGCCTGGTCACAGAGAGGTACTTTTTCAGCTAAATTATTATAATTAAATTGGCATGACTTCCACCACCATAGAAACAATTATTAATGATATAAAGGCATTTTAGCCATCTTTCTTATTGTGCTACAGTATGGAGAATAAAGCATAACAAGATGAGGAAGTTTTTTAATGCATAAGCCTAATAATGACCAGTTGTGACCATACCATTTCAATAATTTAATTAAAACTAAATTCAACCCCTGACCCTTGTGTTGAGCTTTTGAGGGGATGCCCCTCCTTCTTGGACCAGGGTAAGAGAGCAAGGAGGCTGCTGTTCTGCCAAGTTCTTTATTTCATAGTCTCATAGCTTTCTTGAAGGCAGAGTTCAAGGGGGTTGCATGATAAAGCCAAGCAGCAACAGCAAACAGCAGGCAGAAAACAGCTTCTTCTTCTAATTCTAGTTTCTTCTATAATCTAAATCTTTCCTTACAGAAGTGTGGATTATATTTGTTAATTGACCAATAAGATTAACACATGATTCTAGTTTTTCTTTTCTTAACCTATCCTGGTCTAATTCTAACAGCTGTAAATCTTACACAGGTGTTACATAGGTATTACACAGATTTGTGTATATAGTTTCTATCAACTCTTATTGTTTATGTGAACACTCTGTCTAAAAAATGTGAACAGTACAGCTCTAGCTATACTTTGTCTAAAGTAAAAGAATTCTGTAGAAAGTTAACACTGCTGCAGTAAGAGCTGTGTTTTAAGATGTCTACTGCAGCTTTTTAATGTTTAAGGCACTTAGCGCATATTTCTACTAAAAGTTAAAAATCTGTATTTCTATTTCACTTTGGTGTGACTTCATGTATCTCAGCTTGTCCAAAGGTTTTAATTCAACCGCTGTGCTTTGGCCTTCCTCTGGGCCTGAGTCCAGAGAAGCTTTCACTCCAACACCCTTGTAGAAGCATTGCTGTTTAGCCCAAGCCTTTACTCCCTGTAAACTATAGGAGTAAATTGCATTTGTGAAGTAGATTAGAGCTGGACATTCACTGAAGGCATGACTGAAGAATTCTTCTGCATATGGTACTTAGGGACACTTTTAAGGAAATGAGAAAGCCCGTTTCATCTGTACCTAACAGCTTCACCCATAATCTACTAAATTCTGATAGTGATGTGTCAACTTTCTGGAAATACTAAAAAAATGAGCACAGCTCATGTGCAGAGCAACTCGACAAACACATTGTGTGGATGTGTTGTGTGTGTGAGGTCAACTGAGTATTTGTAATGCATTCCTAGTGGGAAATGTTGGCCCTATCTGTCTTGAATGGCCAATATTCACAGCTGTATAAAAAAATCAGGCATTCTTTTTAGTCTCACCCTATCTGGTTTTCATTTGGTTACCTAAAGAAAGCACACTCACAACATCTCAGTACATCCCAATTTCTGCTTCTCTGTCCCTTTGGGGCATTTTAGCACCTCTGCAAATGAAGAAAGGTCTCACATATATTAACTTAACCTCAAGATTTCATTAAAATAAGAAACCAGGAAGAGAATAAGGACCCTAGGGAAATTTTGTCTTTTTCTGATAACAGAGAAATCATAAGAGAGATTGATGTCAATGCACAAGTATAAAATGAGGCACAATTACTTCTGCTGCTCTTACAGCCACTTCCAGTGCATATTTACTGGGGTTTCAACAGTGTTACAAATGAACGTTGTCACGCAATGACATTACTACATTTTTGGGAGAATGGCCATCAGAAATTGTGATTGTTATCAAATGATCAAAATACATTATGTACCCTTTAAAAGTAAAAAGAAATGACAAAAAAAATTTGCTCAAATGGCATGGAAAGGCATAGGCTGACCTTTCCCTGCCTGCTCCATTCAGGCAGAATGTCTAGAATGTAGAAGAAGATCCTGCAAAAGCAAGCAAAGTTGCAACAAAACAGACAGATTTTATCAGGTGAGAGGTTCAAAATCCTTTCTAGAAACTACTCCTGGTTGATCAAAGACCATGAGAAGAAGTACATCTCCCTGGCAGGCCTTGGTTGTGGCAATAAGGATAAGCAGCCAAAGAGCATGTTGCCATTGAGTTTTATGGGTACAGAAGAATGTCTGAAGACTGGGCTGAAGAAGGATCCCAATAATGGTTAGATAAGCTGTATTGAAATGTTACAAAGGAGCTTCTCAGGTCTCAGCTCCTTTGTATGTATTCCTACCAACAGGGATTGGTAGTTCCTATTTCCCTTTTTGATACCTCAAGACACATGGAAAAAGCAAAAAAGTTGAACCTAGGGTTTGGAAGGAAACATAGTTGAAAAAAAAAAGAAAGAAGAAAGGCTGCGAATAGACAATCAGATACAAACCAGTGATTTAATGAAGGGAGTAGAGGAAACAAGGAAGCTCACTCCCAAACCTGCAAACAATACTTGCTATTCTAAAGAGTATATGACTTCAATTTTAGATGAGAAAGTAAAAAAAAAAAAAACCCACAGTAGGAGGAAAACAAGAAGCTGCAGGTTGCTGAAGTATAAAGCAAAGTCTTAAAAAAGCCTGAAAAATAATCCACCAGGTTTCTGGACTGTCATGATCATGGGGAACTGATGAATGAGAAAAGAGAGAATGAATACAAGAAAGCAGAAGTGCTTAGGCCTTATTTTGTTGAGTTCTAACAGCAAACACCCCTCCCTGCACAGTTTGAAGCAGGGAAGTCGTCAGAAGAGAGTTTCCAGTTTAACTCTTGTAATACTCACTTTCAGTATAATTTCTTTCAATTCTCCGCCATTACTTTTACATAAAGCCTCATGTATTATCCTAAAGAAACAATCTGGGTCTTCTGTGTCACTATGTTTTTTTAGATTTATGTCTTGTTCTAGCTGTTATTTCAGCAAATATGAATAACTTACACTTTGTTGTTCTATTTTCATAAACAGTCTATTTTGCATATTTTAATTTGCACAGAAAACAGCTGCAAAAATTACATAATCACATCTGGTGAAATGCTGGTCTACTGAAACCAACATATGTTTCTCTGTTGACTCCACTGGGGCTGAAGTTTCATTCCAGATGCATTACTTTATCTTCTGTCTCTGCTTAAATTTTCTACTTCCTATATTGAAACTTCTTCCTTGTCTTCCAGACCCTTCTCATTCCCAACCCAGCTGCCGTGCTGGAATGGTACTCCTATCACAATCTTTGCTCCCTTAAATTTTGCCAAGTGCCAAAACTAGGCACTTTTTTCCTGTGCTTTTTTAGAAGCCAAAGAAGTAAAGAATAAACGAAAACATCTATTATCTACTACAAATCACAGTGTTTAAAAAATTTATTCTGTAAATAAATCAGAGGATTTATTTCCTACCATAGTCCAATATGCAAACAAACTATATAGCCATGGAAATTACTGCTCCAGAACATGACATGAGACTGTGCATTGTGGAACAGTACCTCCTTTTATAATATATGCAAACTCATCAGAAATATTTGGCTCTTTTTAGAAGTTATGAATAGTTACAAGCCCTTCCATAGTACATAGACAACAAAGGCAGAGAAAATATAATTCAAAACCTAAACTAGAGAAGAATTAACACCTCCCTCCTCAATTTAGGCATGTTTTTTTTTCCCCCAGAAGCACAATATGTAAAATAGATCAGCAGGACCAGCCAGGAAGGGAAATACCCTGAGTACCATCAGCAATCACGTAATTACTTCCACTGCATTACCTCTCAGACGTCACAGGAAAACCCTAAACTTTTCATTTTCTAGCATGTGGCCTGTTTGCCCAGAGTAAAATTGTGCCATAGCAGTGGAAGAGCTCTCTTACTCTTTAAAAATGGCTACAGATTTCCAAGGAAGAGTAAAAGTACACTGGAAAGCAGTGTTTGCCTCAGAGCTCTTTTGCGAGTCGTTATTCTCTCAGTCCATCATCCAGTATTTTTAGTGCTGCCAGTGATAGTTCAAGAGAGAAAAAAGGGTAAACATAGCAGCAAATGCTGAGAACCTCAGCATTTTACAATGATTTCTCTGGAAATTTTCCTAGATTTCACATCTGCCCTGGTAGAACAGCCTACATTTCAGAAAGTGGGTCTCACTGGAGATGCAGTGAGAACAGCTACACTTACTCACAGAGGGTAGGCTGCTTTCCTTCTCTCCATTTGAAATACTGTGCCTGCTACTTATCCTTTGGAAAAAAAAAATCCAGGTGGCCAGTGAGAACAAGAACAACATACTTTATAAAAGCCACAGACAGGTCACTTTCCAGTTCCCAATATTCCAGTTGCAATACCAAGAGCAGAGTAGAAACAGACCCCTATGACAGACAGAGCTTCAAAATAGTTAATTTGCTTTCTTTTGTTGTCTCAGTTCTATTTTTAGATGTTTCCTCTGTTTCTGTCCTTGGTTGTAATATGGAAGCGATAGCTAAGGTCAAGACACAAAAGTATAGTGCCTGACATTGACGCTTTGGATAATTTTTCTGTATTACAGACATCAGATTTAATTTTATACAATCATAGAATGGCTTGGGTTGAAAGAAACCTTAAAGATCATCTAGTTCCACCCTGCCTGCCATGGCAAGGACACCTTCCACTAGACCTACTTGCTAAAACCCTGTCCAACCTGGCCTTGAACACTACCAGGGATGGGGCATCCAAAACTTTGGGAAACTCCAAACTCTGGGAATCCTGTTCCAGTGTCTCACCACACTCGCAGTAAAGAATTTCTTCCTAAAATCTTATCTAAATCTTCCCTCTTTCAGTTTAAAGCCATCCCCCCTTGTCCTATCACTCTATGCCCTTGTAAAAAGTGCTTCTCCAGCTCTCTTGCTGTCCCCTTTAGGTACTGGAATGCTGGTATAAGGTGTCCCTGGAGCCTTCTCTTCTCCAGGCTGAACAACACCAACTCTCTCAGGATGTTTCCATAGGAAACATGCTCCAGCCCTCAGAGCATCTTCGTGGCCTCCTCTGGACTCACTCAAACAGGTCCACACCCATCTTTTGTTGGCGGTCCTAGAGGTGAACACAATACTCTGTGTACGGTCTTCTCTCTCCCATAGAATTTAATTTTTAGAATATTCCCATTACTATTGCTCAATATTTATAGCCACGTGATGTCAAAAATTAATGCTAAAGTAAATAATTGCATGACTTCATGAAAATCTTTGTATTTATTCCACATAGCGAAGAGGAATCACAGCATATATGAAGGACTTCCCTCATTTCTGACAAAACAAAAAGCAAATATTCTAGGGTGGGTTCTTTTTCTCAAAATGTCAAAGAATAAAAGGATACAACTGATACAGACTGACCAGCTATTATTTTGACAGGTTCTTAAATTAAACTACGTAAGTTTGAAAAGAGTGAAAAAGAGTTTCCAAGACATTTGCAGTCAATTCTTCCCTCTAAAATCACCTCTGTCTTTTCCTCCTGAGGATAGTGAGATAAAGAAAAGCTTAGTAAGAAAGAAAAAAATGACAAAATTGTTTCTTTCACAACCCACAGAAAATTTAAGGAAATCCTTGTTTATCTCAGAAGGAATTTTTATGTTTTGCAGAGGATTATTTCTTTTGTGTAACACAATGTCAGAGTGACCTCTCCTTTATATGGCTAAAGGGGACACTGTCTCCATGGGCAGCCCTTCCAGTCGTTTCTCTTCCCCTGACTCCCTCCAAAGTAATTATCTGAATGAAAGCCCCATTTCAAAACCTTAAAAGAGTTTCTAAAAAGAAAGAAAAAACAAACACCAAACACTGCAATGGACCCTGTAAGTCCCCATTTTTGTCTCATTCATTCTATGTAGAAAATAATTTCTGTATTGGCAATGGGATTTCCTTTGTTCTGCACTCCCACTAAGGCACTGATTTGCGTGTTCCCCAAGGACCAGGGCACATCTTGAGACAATCATGGGCTCAGGTGTGCTGAAAAGCTTATTCAAGTGATCCCAAGGGCAACCCCAGTCTCTTCATTCATGTACCTTTTGTCCCTGGCAAAGCTTCAGCCTGCTCATACAGTATGGGACATTATTTTTTAATATGCTTGATTTTAATGTGCTTGGTCTGTGCTCTAAATGGCCCATAAGTCAGTCATTGTAGGTTTCACTTTAATTTCCTTAAAATCTTACAGAAGACACTCAAATGTCGCTGTTACTGTAAAAGCACATAAACCCAATTCTTGACAGGCAAGAGAGAAAAAACCAAGGAAAGTAAAAGCTACCATTAGTTCAAACACAAAGAAAGAAAAAAATCAACATCCCTTTAATCAGCTGAAGGAAAACTGACTGCTATGATGCCTTGAGAGGCCTCCTAGAAACAGAGACTAGACAGGAGTAAGGGAATAAAAGTAGGTATTTCTTTGAAAGGCCTTCAAAGGTACCTCCTGGGGAGCCAGGGGCTATTGCCAAGATGGACCCCAAGATGGACAAGAGGTCACGAGTTCTTCACACTTTTATAGGTTTGGTTCATTTGCATATCAGGGTTAATACTCCAGTTAAAGCTTCAGTTTAATGATGTAATTCCTCTCAGTTTGTCCCCCTCCCAAAGGCTTTTGGTTTATACTTTTTGGGCCTAGGATGGTCTGGGTGTCCTTGAAGAGCAGGCCTGGAGAGGCTTTGATATGTCTACCTAGCACGAGAGAGCAGAAGTTAACAGGCTACAAGAAACTTCAGAGTTACACACTAAGCAGTACAGAATTTGAAAAATATAAAAGTTAAAACCTAAGACATTAGCTGATGATATAGACTAGGGACTAGGACACTATTAGTTAACTGCTGAAGATTGAATTATGGTAGTGGAGCCAATGAAAAGAGTTACTGTTTGTTAAAGCAGTTTCAATTAGTTCAGAGGATGGTACAAATAACACAACTCGGTAGAACTGAAAGAGCAATTTGAATTGGTGACCTGGGAGTAAGGTGTGCACTGTTCCTCATATGACTTGTCACAGACATGATCAGCTCATATCATAACTGAGCCTTCTCCAAGAAGGCAGACTCCAAGGTACCGAATTCTGTGACAGCATGCAAGTAATAATTACCATTGCTACTGGAAAACAGTCCCACCACCTGATTTCTGGCTTTCTAATTACTATATATCAAATAATTAGTCATTTAAAAAGATTTGAATTAATACTTAAATGGAAGGATGAACCAACACAGGCTTTCAATATTTTTCCTTGATAATAATCTTTTTATGTTTAAATAAAAAAAGTATAGGAAGATTTTTATGGAGGATAACAATTTCTGAGTCAATTAATAGAAAGGAGAGTGACAAGGAAAGAATCTTAAGCATCTTAGAGGCAAGAGAGACAAAAAGAATTTTGTATTTCCTTATCAGTTCATTAGTTTAAGCTTATGCTTAATTTTACCAATTCTTACTACTTATTAGATGAATCCAATTTGCAGTGCCATGCAGTCCATTCACCACTTATCTAAAGTATTTAATGGCACAGAGTAGGAGGGTATTAAAAGGAAACTAATGAATAGACTCTCAGGAGAAGAGATCAATCTCGCCTATCTTCAGTAGGTCTATACTGTCAAAAAGTTAAGTACCTCATTTCACCCAGTTGTCTATCCCTCCTGGAAAGTGACATGTACCTCTAAAGGGCTCTAGGATTGTTCCTACAAATGGGTATTTAAAAGTAGTGACAGGCCTCTGGAGGATGTCTCTCCCTCTTTCTGCTGAGGGTGGAAGGAGCCCACATAATCAGCCTAGGCTAGTTTGAGCTGATTAATCCTCCACAGCATTTTGAAATGTAAATCAAGACTTTAAATCCAGCAGACAGGATCTGCACTATATGCATTTACTTAATAAATGTCATTTTTTTCATCATTTAGAGGCACTGATGAGGCTGAATCCATTTATATGTATAAGTTGCTTTCAAATCCTGGAAGATGGTGTATAATAAGGTGACTACTTCATATTTTTAAATAACATGTTGAAAAGTTGAAATGTAGTAATTTAAGAAGCAGGCAACAGCTTGGCTTTCTTTAAATGCAGTAATCATGCCAGTAAATTATATTAGCATTTATTAATAATCATATTTTCCTTTAGCAAACCAGTTCATTCCAAGTTGACATTTCTATCTTTTTATTTTAGTGGTGAAAAACTATTCCAATTTCCAGCCATAAATAAAGCTGTGATGAGCTCTTTGGATTTTGAAAAACGTTGACAATTAGAGGATAAAGGAGAAGAGAAAGAAAACGATTCAGCAACTGAAAAGGCTATTCTAAGGGCACAGTGGAGGAGCTGGACAGGCTTAAATATTTTAAGTAGCAGGTACTCCGAAGCAGGACAATATGTTCAAGTGAATAAATTGAATTTGGAGACTACAAGAGTGTAATCGGGTCTTAAGAAGAAAGCCAAGGGGTGTTTGGGAGCACAGGAAGAATAGCATGCTTGGCAGCCCTGCAAGGCTGCAAGCCGTCCATCCATATTGCTCTCAATTGTAACCACTGAAGATTGGATTAATTTGTTCCCAGGAGAACAAAACACTGAAAAAATCCCATGGAAATGTCATGTCCTCTCTAAGATAAACCTAATAATCCTCCTTAACACGGAAAGGGCAAAGACCTTAAATTATGTGGTTATCGAGGGATGGCTGTCCTTCTGTGGAAGTGGCCAAAACATCCCCAGTTTGCAGTCTAGAGCTGGTCCAACACCAAATCTCCGGTTGCTTTCAGATTGTTGCACTGGACTGCCATTCCTTTCTTACCTAACCTGATCTCTGTTGCCTTCCATATATATTTTACTTCTCCTGGTGTATCAGACACTTTAGAACCCAAAATCTCTGGGTCTTAAAATCTCCCAGAAGGAGTTTCTGAAAGCATTCTTCATGGTTTACATACTTTTATATTTGCACCACATGTAGGGGAAGAAAAGGATTTTTTTGCGTACTCACAATTTATCAGTACCTACAAAATAGCCATTTCATAGTTATTTGATTCCTTCCAAACTACAAAATGTGAAAGCAACCTGCACTCCCAAAATAGACACGATGAGTGTTCTTCCAGAATAGCTTGGCATTTTGTAGCAAATAACTTACGCTGCATTTATCAAACTGAAAAGAACCTTTCCTCAGGGGTACATAATCCTTTCTACTCCTTGCCTTATAATAAACTAGATTTATCCCTAACCTTCTCCTCTGTATGAAATTTTGCAGACCTACTACATGTATGTTTTAAACCAAATCTGCAAACATACTGCTTTCCAATTTTCTCCAGAAAGCACTCTTAATGCTTTAAGGAAGTCACTTCCTACAGTTCCTTTTTGAACAGCTTCCAGGCAAAGAAATCACACCATTGATCTCCATAAAAGTGAAAAAACCCCTGAGACTTCCAGTAGCCAATATTTTGTGAGTGTGTCTGTTTTCATAGTTGCAGTTACTCTTGCAAGTAGAGCGCCTGAATTCTTCACTTAATGCCAGTTACAGAACTGTGTTATGTATGAAAGTACAAACCCAAATAATACTCCATGCCTAAGAGTCAACAAATTTGTCAGTGAACAGAGGGCAGTGGATAATGCTAAGCAATATTGATGACCGTTTGCTCAAGTCCAGAGAGGAACTGGACTTCAAAGAATGTGCTACAAAAGATGAATATATGACAGAAAAAACCCTCAAACATTCCTTTAAGAATAGCATGAAAATAAATTATTCAATAATCACTACTTTCCTTCACTAACTTTTCATCACTTATAGCTAAAAACTTCCAAAGTGAAATTTGCAGAATGAATAAGGAAAACAATATTATTTTTTCCAATGAGATGCATTTCACTTATATAATTTGAAAGCAAACTGGGTCAACAAAATTAGGTTGTCCCACAGTCAAACATCAGCTCTACTGTATTCAGAAACAGTCAGAAATATCTGTGAAACAAATCAAACAAAAATTCATGTTTTCTCTGAACAGCACCTAGTCTTATCTGCATAAGATATGGAAAATACATGATGGAAAATACAGACATGAATCTGGCAGAATGTCTGCTCTCTTGTGGCAAAAAGTCACATTTTCCTAGGATAATAAGGGCAACAGCAATATCTGTCCTCATGAAAAAGTTGCCTTGGAAGAATAAATGTTAAGAAAATTAATTACACCAAGATAATTGAATTATCCTTGCAAAGATACAAGTTTCAGGAACAGTTCAGAGAAAAGTTCTCATGCTTACATGAAAAGAAAGATATGATGTAGGGTTATGTTTAGTCTATTGAATCCAGCTCATGGGTATGAAATTGAAATGCAATAGCTATGAAATTGCTTGAGATTAAGTGGCATATATGGTCAGAGCAACAGTGTATTTGATTTCTCTACCACACTGGAGTCCAGGCTCAGGCCAAAACCAGAAATAAATGTGGTATCTTCCTCCTATGATTTATTTAAAAAGATCAAAATCTAAACAATTTTCCAAATAAAACAACAACAACAACAACAAAGAATTCTTGGTTAATTACAGGAGACCTATCATACACTCCAGTCTGATATGTACCACAGTCTTGAGTTTGCTGGCTTTTCCTGGCAGCAGCATCTGCGTTCACCATGCTGCTCTCAGTAAAGAGGCACAAATTGATACAGCACCCCTATGAAAACTAAATCCTTCAATCATTTAATGAATAAAATAGACAAGTTATACATTGAGCACTTAGCACTTATATATCTTCTCTTTCTTGACTGTCAGTAGTGAATCAAAAGCAGAGTGGAGCTTCTCTAGGGTTATAGTCAGGATGAGAATTTGACCTTATAGCTACACTTAAAAAACACTCTCTTTGCATGTGGATGTAAACAGGATTTCATCAACTGCAAAATACAGTACCTCTTTTTAACAAAAAACACTTGCTGTACCAGCAGAAATTTTGAAATAAAGAAAAAGCAACTCTGACATCAAAAATCAACTCAAATGTCCTTTATCTCTGTATAAAGAACAGTGTAACTCCTTTTGGATGACAAATGACTGAATGTGTACACTGGCTGTAAAGAGTTGCCAGCAGACTTGGGTTCTCAGATCCACAAACACAGTGGGATGAAAAATGCCATCCTCAAGTAATCAGGTATATTTTGAAGCTACCAGTAGCATCTTTATATAATCAACACCGGCAGAGATGACATTTATGTAAATTACTTTCTAAATGGCTATTGCAATAAGTAACTGCTGAACTGAATTTCAGAGAAATTATGGCTTTAATTTACAGCACTTGGGAGAATTTTTCCTATTTTTTTCAATGTGTGTATGAAAAAAAATCTTCTATAAACTTCTACAATTCTATGAGAAATTTTTTGTACATAGAAAAATGAACCATTTCTGAAGAACATTTGTCAGACACATATGAAATAACCCAGTTTTTTAGTGATTAATTATCACACAACTTGCAGACTTTAGATCTCATGAAAATGGTGACTTTTAGAATATAGAAAAAAAGAAAGGATAATTATGTACTACTACAGTTGATCCTTCCATGTACTACTAAGGATACTGTGTCATCAGTTTTTATGGTATAATTAAGAAGATGTTACTTTATTGCATAGAAAAATAAGAGCTGACAGGCAGTGAGGCTGCACTATTAGGATGTCACATCAGTGTTGATGTCACATGAAAGGCCAAAGAGCAAATAATTTCCTCTCCCAGAAAGAAGCACTCCCATAGTGCTGTTTCTGATATGAAATAGGATTTAATTCAATGAGGGATACCAGATTTAGGTGTCATTTTCAAGGCTATGACTTTTAATACCATTGTAAGCACCAAAGAACATTGTGAAGGAGAAATATACCAAGTGTTTCACAGAGGGAACCATATAGGGAGGAAAATGCAAATTTGTTTTTGAGCACCTCAAGCTGGTTCTTAGTTTCTAGCTACCCAAATCTTAACCCTCCATTTCATGACTAACTAACTCCTTGTTATTAGGAGTTATTCTAAAACACTGAAAACATTCTAGGACACTGAAAAGTTTGGCTGACAGATGAAGAAGGTGTGGTTCTAAGTTGTTCAGATTCCCCCTCATTACTCTGATGTCTCCTGACTAAAAGAAGCAGCCAAAACTTAACTAAAAGAGAATAAAATTTTCCAAACTAACTTTCTGGGCCATGGGCAACTACACACTAGATTTTTAGTTCAGAAAGATCCACATGGTTGTCTTTCAACTGATTCCAGTATCTATCCACAAAACCCTTCCCAGAGCTTTGTAGAAAATGTAAAACCTCCAGTACACAAGACCGAAACTGATAAAAATATAACTTACTTACTCATGAATAACTGAGTTCATCATGGCATGTTTGTGACTGAATATATAGAAATACTTCAAGAAATTGCCTTGTTTTCAGATTCCTTCATCTTGTGCATTCATGAAGGATTTCTCAAATCAAAATTAGGAGATCAAATGCCATATATGCTCTGTTCCTGTAGAGCACTTGGGGGATTTTTTGGGTTTGCTAGTAATTTTTTATAGACTGTGTTATCAGAGCATCTTTCATTGTGTGCTAGATCACACAGCCAACAATTTTTTCCAATATAGTTTGCACATTTTTCCTTTCCTGCATTTCTTTCGGGAAAACTGTTTGACTCTGGGTACATACTGGCAAAGGAAGGATCAAAGCTATGTTCCTGTCATGCCTCCCATCCCT
Source organism: Corvus cornix cornix (assembly GCF_000738735.6). Classification (NCBI taxonomy): domain Eukaryota; kingdom Metazoa; phylum Chordata; class Aves; order Passeriformes; family Corvidae; genus Corvus; species Corvus cornix. The sequence goes on along the minus strand of NC_046333.1, from coordinate 117,660,005 downwards.
GAAACAGAGATGAAGAGTCATAAAGCCAAGAGCAATCTATTTTATTTTATTGTATACATTACAATCTTCCAGCTGGGCTCCTGGCAGGCTCACAGAGTAAACCTCAGCTCAGAGAGATTTGGGGCATCTGTGCCTTATCTCATTTATGTGTATTTATATCTGCCAAATGGTCCTGAAGGCTCTGACCCCTCCTGAAACACCACCCTTTGCTTACCACGACAGAGATTTTCATTTCCCTCTTGTAGCCAGTCACTACATGAGGAGGTAGCCCAGATCTGAAACTGTTTTGCTATCTCCTTCAGACAACTGTGAATCTCAGCACTGTTTTCTTTCAGGAAGAGCATGAAACCACTCCAGCTCCCTTTCACAGGAACGTAATCAACCAATTTGGGAGTATTACAAAGGCTTGTCACCCTGCCCTTCCTGCAAATCCTACAGTTTTCTCTGTGTGCACCATAAAAGATGGAATAACATACAGATGTCACTAAGGTTGGAGGCTAAGTGTGCAAAACCGTATTTTTAATAGCTTCAATTGAGAAAGATAAAACTGTTTTAAAAGTACAGCTAGGTGGGAAAGTGAGGAGGAAGTAAAAAAACAATTGTGAAGACGAAGAACAGCAATGACACTTCTATTCCACTCACTTTTGTTCTGACTCTTCATAGTAACAGAATCAAATTAGAAGAGGAGAGAAATAAATGAGATAAAATACCAGGGCAAAGGAAGATGAATCGAGGTAGTGGAAGGCTGATGGGATAGGACAGAAAGAGGGCTAGACTTGAAGAAAAGGTCATTAGCAAGCATGAGAATGTAGCAGTAGAAGAGAAGCGCACAAAAAATGACGAAGGAGAAAACAAAATTGAAAAGGGATACAGAGAGAGGTCAGCAGGGGAGAGACATCACTACAGGTCATTCTGGGACAGCAAGTCCAATCATAAAAAACTCCCTTACTTCCCATGCTCACTGATTAAAAAAGTCCATCTTGAAGCTACACTGACCTTCATAGCTGCACATCCTGGCAAGCACAGATTCACTTTTTCATGTTCTCTGATACTTGCTCACCTCTTCACAAAATTGCATTACTGAGATAAGCCATTAGCAAAAAAGGTACTCAAAATTAATTTGTGAGCACATTAACTTCTCCTCTGTTCTGTCTCTTCATTAACTCACCGTGCTGCAGACTTTTCCATGGTGTTTTGTGCACACCTTTATTTGTCCATGCTCAAAAATTTTTACATAGAAGACACTTCCTAATAGTTTTGGTAACAAGATGGAAGAAGAATCATTAGCAGACTCTTCCAAATTTAAGCTTTTAATGCTGCCTTCTTTGACTTACTGCCGTGTTGTAAAACTGTATTTAATTTTCTTTCTTCCAGATCTTCAACAGCAGAGAAGCATGTAATAAAGTGCAAAACCCTCCCAACGTACCTTTCTTTCCAAAGATGTAATATAATTTGTCTCTGTAACATTTCATGTGCTCACTAATGATCTAGAAGAGATAGTTTGTTACCAGCAATAAAGTTCAGGTAAGACGTCAAGTTAAAAGAGGTTTCAAATTGCAGCATAGGAAATGGATTTATGGGCAGCTCAAGAGCTGGGAAGAGCTTAGATGGATACTATGTAAGGGAGAGAAGGTGAGAAGGGAACAAAGGTCCTAAGAGGGAGATTGGGACTGTTAAGTCCTGGTCGAGAAGAAATGCAACACTGAAGGAAGAAGGAAAAGACAGAGATGCCAAGGGAATGCAAATCAGGTAGAGGATATGGCTCCTGCATGGTGGAGAGGGACTGACAAGTAACATCCTTCCTCTGCCAGCAAAGGAGTGAAAAACAGATAGGAAGAAAGGGAGGGGAAGAAAAAAAGTGCAGCAGAAGAAGTAACACAAAGAGATGGGAAAGAAATTGAGGGGTAAGTGTCTCAGTCACTTCAAGTCCTCCTTGAAGAGGAAGGATTCTAGAGTAAAATACTAGTCTGTCTTTCAAAAATAGGCAATAATAGACCACAGATAGATAAATGTGGAAAATAATTATGTAGAGAGAGATGTGTCATGCAGTATAGAAAGTGAGGAGGTGATATGAAAGACCAGAAACCAAATGCTAGATATTTATAATAAATTTATTATATAATGTAAATTCTAAGTAAAATGTCAGTCCTTCAAAAAGAGTGTTTCCCTCCCCCTGTGTATTTACCCAATCTGTGCCTGTGGGAAGGTGGTAGTACTTTGCAGAACTTGAAAGCATTTACAAACTACTGGGTGAGAAAGAAGAGTGAAACAGAAATGAAGCAGTGAAATGCTTTTTGTAGTGTTGCAGATTCTTCAGGAAAACTAAGGAAAGGAAAACTAAGAAAACCCAGGTTCTTAAGATAGAATTTAACAAAAAAGAGGTCAAACCACTGTGTAGAGAATACATTATGACAGACTGAGATGGACTGAGGACTTAAGGTTTTGTTACTGGACTTCGCTCCTTGTGTCATTTTTGTGCTCCAATACTCTTGCAATTTATGTAAAAACCAAAAGGAAAAGAGAAAAGCACTTGCGTGTAGAAATACAACTAGCATGTAAAAATTGGGTAGGAAGGAACCAATTTCACCTGCAAAAACATAAATACACGTAGAGGGGGGCTTTTGGTCTAAATACTGGCTCATGAAAACCTGAGGGCTTGAATAGGGAGGTCATTTGATGACTGTCTATAAACTGAATTACTTGGACTTTTCCACTGTAATATGAATTTCTTTTTTTTTTTTTATTTTATTATGTAACTCTGTGGCCAAGAACCACATTGCTTCCAAAGAACCAATGATGGTAGAGGGACACATAAGGTAAATGCTTAAAGTGTGCTTAAACCAAAGTCACTCAGGATAAAGCAGAAAGAACACTGGGATTTTCTTGGCCACAGATAGCTGCTCTAAACCTCACCAAAAAAAAGTAACTGAAGAAAACAGATTATTACCCATAGATGAAAACCACGATTATTTCAATTTCTTCTGGCAATATTGCATCTTCAAAGGCAACATAGTAATAATAATAGCAATGATAACAACAGCAGTAATAATAATAATTTTTGCTAGAAATTACATTGGAAATTCTGTACCTCTATTGTAGTGCTGAATGCAAACTAACAGCAAGAATCAATAAAAAAAGGAGGCTGTAAATGCATTGTGCTCCACAAGGAATTAGTAGCACCACAGTGTAATTTGTGGCTGCCACAACAGCAATCGTTTCAGAGACCCAATTCTTTTTTCTTACTCAGAGAACAGAGATGAATTGGATCCAAGGGAAATAAGATTCTCACTTAAACGAAGAGTTTCAAAACTAATAAACCACATTTTCAGACAATATAATATCTTTATTGTATATTTTGAGGTCTAGGACTAGGTTTGTACTACTTTTTCCAATCTAGGTTGTGTTGCTCACATGTCACTTAATGCACAGGTGGTTTAAATCTGTGCTTTTAGGCTGTCATAAACTACAGATGCACCTCATTCACTTCTGGGCACTTTTACACACAACACATTTGTATTGATCATAATTCAGTGAATAGTTCATCACATATAGGTGACTTAGAGACTAAAGATTTTTTTGTTTGCTTGTTTATTATTTTAGCTGACATACACATACATTTCAAACTTTAGATAGAAAGATCTTCACTTTGAATGCCATACAAGCCTGGCCTAGACTTCATAGAAAACATCCTTATCACAGGAAGCTGCTTCCCAGGAAGACATTTTATATAACAAAATCCTATCAGTTGTGTATAAAAGTGTTATTGATTAAGAACATATGATGGTGCCAGTCAGAAGAGGGGTTTGGTACTGCAGGAGTGAGTAGTCCAAAGGCACATAACACTGAAACAGGATGCCAAGAAATTCCATCACTTTCTTCCTTATCAGGTACAGGTCAGACCCCAGGAGGTTGCAAGAATTCATTTCTGTTTCTGTCCTCATGAAGTACAAAGACATTCTATCAGCCTTTTTCCATGGACAATTTTATTTGCTACAAAATAATACAATACAGAAGCTTAGCAGGGATACCAAAGATTATAATGACCAGTGTCACCTATAAATAGCTGTTCTGGCACAAAAAGTAGTTATGACCTAGTAAAAATTTACTCTCTGGGACACACCAGAAGTAGACTTATGTTTAAAAAAAATAGAATCACAATAATAAGTGGTGTAAATGAACTGAATTTTTAGTAACAGATGAAATCAATCCTCCCAAAGTCTTTCACTTTCAATGACAAATTTTGCATGCTCTAAAATGATTTGAAAAGGGCTGAGTTGAAGCAGGACAGACATGGTAGCATATTTCAAAATGATTCAGAACTACTAGTATAGAAAGGAAAAGGCAGCTATGATCCATTGGAGGGAATTCCCAAACAAAAATAAGGAGGCTGTGACACAGAGCACTGGTGAGGTCACACATGTTCAGCTCAGACCACCCAAGCTCAGAAGCGGAGGGAAAGAAGATTTATGGGACTGCTCAGGGAAGACCAGAAGCACAGAGTGAGAGGAGACCAGCAGACTGGCAAGTTTGTTTAGGCCAAGCAAAATGAAAGCTAAAGGGTTTATCCACTGATCAGGGAAAAAGGAAGGGATGGAAAATGGTGGTGTCAGGGGCAAGGGGAGGGTAGGTATCAGCACTAATCCATCCCCACCACTGACACCAGCCAGTTTTGTGTGGCCCTTTGAACAGTAGTAATTAGGATCAGAACCCGAAATCTAGGATGTAGAGAAGATGCACAGGAAGCTCCCTGGAATACATTCAAGCTGAAGGTGCTCTGAAAATCAGATCCATTCCTCAGTACCTTCCTCACACAGCCAACTACAGGACATTAACTTCAACTCTCACCATGAAAAAAATGAGGTTATTGCAACCTAACACAGCTTTGAAGGTCCTCACATTACACACATCCCAGGTCACAAAGATTATCAAAGCAGTGGAAGGAACCACCTTAATATTTTTTATTTACAATTGTTCAATTCTACATTAAAAGTAATGATATTATTGGTCCATATCTTTTTAATTAAAAAAAAAAAAAAGAAGTTGTGGTGGATATATGAATCTAGGCAAAGATTCCAGAAGCAAATATACAGAAATCTTCTTACTTTTCATTATGGAAGAAAGAGTCAAGACGTTTCAAATAAAATTAAAATATATCACTCAGAAGACTTATAGATTACGCAAATGCAGCTTCCCCAGAAAAAAGAAGAGACTGAAACAAGGTATCTGAAAATAAAGCACCCAGTGTTTTAATTTGAAATGTCAAAGTGATACGGTTTAGAAGGAAGAACTAGGAAAGGATCCATCAACCAGAAACTATTATTGTTTTGTCCTTTCATGACACTGCTTTTTTCATTTCATTAAAGTACTCATAGTCTTAAGACTCTGTCTCTGTGTTTCACCTAATAATATGTGATACTATCACGGATTCATTTTCGATCTGTGTTAGTTTAGAAGGGCACTATTCATTTTTTGACTGAAAATCTCTGAGGACAGAATCTTTGTGAAACCATCTGTCTGATATGCTTAGCCTATGCAGAAGTGAAAAGTGCCTCTTAAATTACTTCAAAATCTGTACAGATTTCCCCCCTATACTCTGCTTTATTAGCTTGAAAAGCAGAGGTGAAGGCAGCTCTAACTTCCCACAGTACAGCTGCTAGCAAATACAGTCCACTGGCCCAAGAGTAAAATATCCAGCTCAGCAGGACTTATGACAGTTCCATCTAACATATCTCATCTATTTCCATACGACTGTTCCAAACAAATGGATGCAAAATAACAATTGCTCTAAGCAGTCAAAGGAAAGAAGACAGTGAAAGCACAATATAAAATCTCCGGACACTCCAGCACTTCTTGGAAGTGTTTCTCTTTCTCCCTCTGCCCCAAGTTAATTTATGTGCTATTCTTGCAATACTTATTTCTATAGTAGAGACATTAGGGTGAACATTATGTTGCAAGACACACTAAGATTCTCTCCTTTGAACAGAGATTACAATAAAGAAAACAGGATTAAGCAGGACTGACACCAAACTAAATGAATACGGGCAGGCAGATCTTGGTCTCTGGTCCAACAGCTGGATGCATAATACTTTTTTTTTTTTTTTCCCAGAAGATGAGCTAGGAAAAAACCCAGCAAACAAGTTAAGCTGACCCTACATATTTTTCCTATAGTTTTGTCACTTAAAGGAAGGTTCAAAATGTTGCTTAAATTAATGCCAGAGAGAACTAGACAACATAACCTTCTAGAAAATCTGTTAAGTCTCAATACCAGAGTGGAACATTTACATTTTGTCATGTGAAGGACACATTCTACAGAAAACATCAGAGTTTTTATATAAATGAGTTTCACAGCTCCTGTGAAGGACCTGGAGATTTATTTAGAAGCATAGGAAAGCAACTCCTAAAGCTGTGATCTGAGGTCAACCATGGCCTTTGAGTCCATACGTGATACTGAAAGGTAATTGAATAAACTAGCTCTGCACACTTTGAAGGGATTTTATTTAAAAGCAAAGCAAGCAAATATACATGTTAACATGTATACAATCAGCACATTTACTGTAATATAACTGCTCATTAAAATGGAACAAAATGATGATCAGTCTGAAAGCTGGGGCTCAGCCAGTGTCAGTGTATCTTCCAGTTTCATGAACACTGCCATTATAGCAATATTTTCTGTTCTCAGGTTAGCTGTTCTACAGCTGACTAGCCAACTGCTACAACAAGGAGTTCAAGATCTGGGCCCAGAGACTCAGTACAAAATCTTGGTTCAGTTCAAGGATATGAAGGTTCTCAATGCAATCTCTTTGTATTTCACTGCTATCACAAATTACTGGCTGCACTACTAAGAAAAGGTTACAATGACCAATTCAATGACTGACTGACTTACTGAGCAAACACATGTATTTACGAACAAATAATAAATGAAAAAAAAAGTCTTATGTCACTAAAATATAGGGGGAAAAATATTTTGCTCCTTTTTTTCCTTTTTGTTTCTTGAAAGATACATTTTACAAGCAGTATTTTCTCCATACAGATGGGACAGGGTTGAAGTCTTTCCTAAAGCTGCAGATTCTCACCTTAATCCTATCAATTACTCAAAGTTTTCACCTCTTTTTCTTCCAGACAGCCTGTTTAGAGGGCTTATGACTTTGGAATTTGACACAGACACATGCAGAATGAGAACTACCTGCTTATCTATCTGCTCTGTCCAGTGAATATTTTTTACAGTTTAAAGCTCAGTTAGATCAAACTGAGTTTTGGAAAGGCAATACTGAATTATTCCTTTTATAACAGACAATCCTTAGGCTTGTTCATGTACAGAATCTAAAGATCACAAGTCCATTCCAGGACTGTTTATTCTGAAAAGGTACAGCTATGCAGAAACAATTCGTCACGTTGGGCTGGAATAATCACAGAGAGAAGCAATATGAAAAAATCATCTTGTTTTCACAAGGGCAGCTCAGATTTGTTTCAGAGATGTACAAAGCAGGCTTTATGAGGAAGGTTTTCCTCTCAAACCTGGATGGAGTAGTCACAGCAAAGGAAGAACTGAAATAGACATGAAAAGGAGCAGAGACATTAGAGGCCCACTGGCTGCACCTTGTGCGGGAGAGATCATGCAGTTGTGTCTTCCCAGCTCTTCCCCCTCTCATTCATTCATTCACAGAATCATAGAATATGTCCCAACATCACCAGTAGAGTCCAGTAAATCTTTAATTGTTTAAATGAATTTTAAAAAAAATTCTTTAGAAATAATTAACACAATCCTACTAAACACAATCTTCTTTCTGACAAGTACTTCAGTGTTCTCCATAGTGCTTTAAATGACATGATCTTTTTCTTTTCCTAATGGCTTTTTTACTTAAGAGAACTTAATATTTTATTGGAATAAATGATTTTATAACTTCTTTACTTACAGATACTTGCGTCTGAACCATTTAACTGGAACTTTCTAGAAATAATTTAAATTAAGATGGTTCAGACATCAGGTCTGGAAATGATCATCAGAAGTAGTTTTATAAAAACAAATTGAACTACAACTTTTACTTACAATAACTGTGAACAGCAGAAAAAGTGCTGAAATGTAATCAGTTTTAGTGGGGCTATTCAGATGCTTTCCCAAGCTGCATGAGAATGATCAACACCTTGGAAGCAATTAACACATTGCCATGCTGCTCCATAACTGGTATTTTCGGTCATTTAAAAAGCCCCATCCAAATGCTAACTAACTGATGCTTTAGGCCCTTGCTGCCTTGAACTGACATTTCCCAATCACACCCCATGGACATACAGGAGCTTTTGCACACAATGTAATCTCCCAGTGCAAGCACAGAGGCTTTTGCTCAAATGCATCTAAGCATAAAAACTTTCACTTATTCAGCCAGAAAGATTCTACCCCTACTTGATCAAACACAAATGTTCTGTTGAATTTTGATCTGAAAGCCCTAAGCATTGAGAAAATTGTGTGTGATGGCTTTGGGAAGGTACTGCCCCCCATTTTACCCAGCAGACCATACAAAGATATCCCCTTCGTAAAGGGAAGCTGCTCATGACTGCAAGGAAGAATATCTGTGCTGTAATGCATCATTAAATCAAATTAACCTAATCATCCACCTGCTAAGTGAACAAAATAAAGGAAAATCTCATTCTCAGCATGCTCCTTTGCTCACGATCGGCAGGGAATGGATGCATCATGTGCAGAGCTCCATAATGTCACTAGTTAGCCTGCAGTTCTTTCAAAGCCAAGCAATGTACTTGTTTTTTTGTGTTTTAGCACATTTATTATGGCCAAATACAAGTTCTTTTCCAAAATTAACTGTAGCAGAAAAACTGTACTTCCCTTGAATGCTTTTGTCTGTTTGCATGTGAAGTGGGATGGGTTTATTTGCAAAATAAATAAATAATCAGATAAATAGAAACTACCAAACAAATAGCTTCAAGCAGAAATACTTAATATTGAAGATGTCACTATGGTTTTTTTAATTTGCTGGTGTTGTGCCTCCACCCCATCCGGGCTTGGACTTCCATCTAAAGCTACATTTTTCTTTATTTACCTCCTCTTCACAGTGACATGATGCACTGGGAACTCCCAAAATTTGCTGGTTCAGAGTGGGGATTACTTTGCTTTTCTTCCTTACTGAACCAGCATCATGAAAACAAAAGCACTGTCCAAGTGCATTTTTTTCCCTGTAAGACCAGTTAAGTGACTGAACATCAAGGGAATGTGTGTGAAATTGCAACAGGCCCATTATCAGGAAATAAACTACCATCTACGAAAATTGAATCCTAGTCCTACTTCAGTTTTACAGATTGAAGCATCACACTTTTAGCCCTGCAACAGCATTTTTGTTAATGTGTCCTGACACCAGATAGTTTCATCATTCATATAAACATACATATAAACATAGTACCTTTCTTTCTTTAGTAATTTATTTCATCAATAATATACAGTTTTCCTATCTGGTGGAAAAGTAGTTTATTTTTATAAAAGAAAGGTCTTGTTTAAGGGGAGAGTAGGTGAGAGAAAAATCATGACATAGTGTTTTATGAAGGAAAATTTACAAGCAATTTTCCTATTAATAATGACACTAAATTAAATCAAATTATATTTGAATTTACACATATAAATGAGGTTTCTTGTTTATGATGGTAAAACAGACAATTGTTTCAAAATACAAACAGGAAAAGTAAAAAGAAATCAGGAATTACTGCAGCTGATTTGATGCCACTGTATTTATCAGGTAAGATATTGGGGATTAAAATATTTAAAGAGCTATGGAAGATTTGTATTTATTGTTTTTATTACAGTAAAGAATGAAGAGAAAGGCTTTAGGCTGGAGGATAATTCAGACGCACTGAAGATCACACCTGAATGACAAATTGTTTTCAATAAGATTAAGTGTTTCTTGTGATCCTATTAGCAAGCCTTGGTTTTGGTTCTGTGGGTGTACGTACATATACCAGTGAGGAGATTAAAAAAAAATGCAGCAAGAAAAATGGCAATTTAAAATTACATGCTAAGATTTCTATCTAAGATTAGCTTTTTCCACATCCTGGTCATTCTATTTTATAACTGTTAGTGATGCAGTAAATTTTGAACTTAAAATGTGGGATAACACAACTACACAGAAAATTCTGACATTCTACCATTAGAAGTAATAAGGACATAATGGAAAAACTAACCAGGAATGATCCAGTAAACAGGAATTGAAGAAATGTGTGAGCAATAAACATTTTATTGCTCAATTTCTGAACAAACAAGAAACATTTGGCCTACATTTTAGATAGGAAAAAAACATCAATAAAATAGGAAAAGTGACTTAATTGTGAAAAATATTTAATGCAACAACGTACTTCTTCCAGGAATACACCAGTTTCTTTAAAAAATTTGTATATTTTCAACAGTTAAAATTTTTGCACATACCTGGTGTCTCCTAGGATGTGTGTGAAATTTACAATGGAAAAGGTTTTTGTGATCAGTGCTGTGGAAGCACAGACTCTGTTGACAAAGAAGCAAGGTCCTTTGCCCAAGGTGATCTTCTATTGCACAGGATAGTAGCACAAAAGGATAGACTGAAGAATAACACAAAATCATCATCCTCAATGGCTTGACAGTCATCAGGAAAAGAAAAACCCCAACTGAACACCACCCCTCACACACAGAAAAAGCCCAGAGAATAAGAAGCATCTGCTTTCAGAGCAGCACACCAGTAGCATTTGATGCAATCAGGGCCATCAAGGACATCATCTGCTCTGACCCTGACCTTCTTGAGGAGAAGCAACAGGTGGGGCCAGTGTTTCCAGGGTCTGTGGACATCTCTGGCTTCAGGCAGTGTTCCAGTTCTTGTACAGTGTGAATTCTCTCCTTTACTCTTGAGCTGGCTTGGCAGTCAGGAGTGCAAGTTACCCTTTCTCTCTCGGAGTTGTGTTTAGGACTTGATCCAAAGGGAACCTGGTGCCCCAGAGCAGTGAGGTGTACACTCATGCAGTCTCCAAGAGCTCTCCTTGATGTTAGCTGCTGACAAACACCAAGTACATTTTCCTTTACTAAAGAGTCTGTAAGGGTGTTTGGGAACAACTTTTACATTATTTGTATCCCCTAGACTGAATCCCTACAGGCAATGTTTTGCCTACATCAAACCTTTTCCTGCAAGAGGAGGTTCACCTGTTACTGCACACAGATAACACAGGCTGATTCCTAAAATTAAAAACTTAAGGATTCCTCTTTATGAAAACAAACCACCTTTTTTTTTTTTTTTGTCCTAATGACCAAAGAAAGCTCACTAAGTTTTACTGCTTTTCAGCAAAACACTGACGCAAGCGATTTCCACAGAAAACAAGGTTCCCTCAAGAACATGATTTCTTTGGAGCATTCCCCACTAAGGACAAGATCTTCACCTATATGGTTGAAATACCAGGATACTTTGGGGCTGCTTTTGAATCTCAAGCAGACAGTGCTTATGAATGTCCACACACAAAACTTGGGGAAAGGATTTCATGGAATACAATTAAATAGAGAACAGAAATAAAAATCCTTGCACATGACAGTCAAACTTGATTAGTAATGGCAAAAAAACTAAAAAGATAAATTAAAAAATTACATGTTACTTTGAACCTACCTGCCCTTTACTCTCAGCCCAAGAGCTCTCTTATGATATTTGAAGCCCTCCCCCAGTTAGAGATGATGTGCACTTAAAATTTTTAAACTGAGAAAGAGCTTAGAAGTTTCAACTCGGGAGAAAAAAACTAAAAACTCTAAAGTGAAAGACCAAAACTTGAATATGAGCTTGACCAAGAAGGATATCAGCTGGCTCCACATTTGCAAGAATTACTGTCACATTTTCTGCTAAATATATTTTCCTCTCCCTGTCTCTCTCTCTCTCTCACACACTCACTGTGTTTTTCATACCACATAGGAGTCAAAACAGATAGGATTCAAACTCCTTGTGACACAGTAACATGTAACACACAGAGAACATCCTTTATAAAATCAGTATTACTCTAGGTGAGGATGCTAATCAGCATATGATAGAGGTTGATACAATATCTTAGTTGATAATTAGGACAGAAGCTGGCAGCTAGGACCCAGTATGGGGCTGAGCAATGCTGAATAAAGCTGGATAACACTTAATGCTGACAGGCAAAGGACACAAAGGGCCAGCAGTTCAGATGAAGCTGGGCTTGTGAATAGCCTTATATCTCCTTCAAAAGGTCACTTGCAAGCTGGAGCTACTCCAAACACAGCAAAGGTGTGCAGGTGATAATTGGTGGCAGAAGACCACCAATATGCGTATGTACATATATACCTCTGCACCTGAACTCTACATCTATTTTTGAATGAAGTACGTAATGCCCTGGAATATATAGCATAGAAAGAAGTTTTAGTTAGTAAATGTTAGATTTCTAGCTCTGGACAGACAGGAATTTCTTTGTGATCCTGCTTCCTGAGGTATAACGTAAACTGGGTTTTTGTTTTGCAGCTTTCTGTGTTGCCTTACAATCCTCCTACTGCATTTGATCAGGCTGAGGAACCCAGCAGGAGGGGCAGGGGCAGGTATCACACGAAAAGACAAAAATATGTTACCAGACTCAGCTCCACATATCTCCACATGACAGGCAAACCATAGGGAAGAAAACACAGATCCTGTGTGATAAGCAAACATCTCATCTCAGGTATAGATGCATAGATATAGAGATGTATACAAGCTACTAGGTTGTGCTGCTTTTTTTTTTTTCTCAGTGGTCAAGAGCAAATTAGGAAATCCCTGTGTAAAACATGCCTGAGCAGCAAATGAACCACAGGCCTCTGGCTCTAATAAATACAGATCACAGAAATTTTCTACTCTGCTCCTAGGATTTTCTGTGTCCTTTCATTCCCAGTTTCACAATCAACTCAGCTGCAGGATGGATGGCAGGAAGGAAGAGTTTAGAAGGGATGCTGAGCAGTCCAAGCATCTGCTTGAGTCTGAGAAAATATGCTGAAAATATCTTCAATATTGAAGATCAAAAATTTTGTCTTTGGGATGCCTCATTCTATTAAAAATGAAGACTCACAGAATCACTATGAAAACAGCAGTGCAACAATATTTCATGCAACCTTCTGAAAAACATGGTCGTAGAATCAAAGAATTATAGAAAGGCTTGGGGTGGAAGGGACTTTAAAGATCATCCGTTTCCAACCCGCCTGCCAGGGGCAGTGAGGTCCCCACTAGACCAGGTTGCTCAGGGCCCCATCCAACCTGGCCTTGAACACCTCCAGGGATGATCAGACATAGCTGTCTCATCAGATCAGTAAAAGCACTGCCAGTCGTAGTGGATTGTATTTACTGAAAAAGGAGACAGATTTTAGATTTTCATTTTATTAATGGTTTTCTCCTATGAATAATTTTGACTTTCTGGAACAATCTTTAAAAGAAAAGTGGAACCTCTTTCATCATGCAAATGTCAATGCAAAAATGAGAACCAAAATTAAACTACAGGTTACACAAAGAAGAAAGAAACATATCAAAGTTGCTCTGAAAAGCTCACTTCTCCCTAGGGAAATTAAACTTGCAAATGTATTCCTTTTCTTTTCAAACATTTGTCCTTTTTTTTTTTCCTTTTTTTTTTCCCCTTTGCAGGTGCTGGTGGGAAATCAGGGAAGGTATTCAAATGTAGATTAATTTAAAAATATACATCTGATTGGATACTTGCTGTGAGCTTCTACTGACTGCAATTCAAAGGCTCAATTAAGACAATAAGAAGAGACTAAGATGAGGCTCTTTTAATAGAGGTCTCTTCTTTCCATAGAGAGCAAAGATTGTTATTTTAAAAGAAAGTTCTAGTACAGACAATTCCATATGTGTAGCTGAGACACAGAAATCTTTATTTTTAAACAGTCTTTCATAAGTGATGAACAAACACACACACATGCAAACACACACACAGAGAAAAAAACCAACATGTTGCAGACACACACTCAAAATCCAATATTTAAATCTATATATTCTGCCAACCTGACACAATAAAATTCTGGCATCAAGTGATTACAAACATTGGTGAGTATCCAAAAGGATTACTTCCTTTCATCATCAGTAATAACTTATACTTGAAGAATGGGAGATAGGAGGTAAAAATCCATTTAAAAAAACCCCAAACCTGAAGGAAGAACACACAAAACAATACAGAAAAGGCATATTTATCCCTTTCATATACCTTTTTTTGTCACTGCCTGCTTCTCCTTCCTCTTGCTGGGGTCTGTTTTGGGACTGCCAGGTGTGTGTGCAAGTTCTTTAGCTTTTCAACAGTATCCAGGGACAGGAGCATCTTGCTGGAGCTCTGGAAGAGCAAGGCTCAGACAAATTGGGTGTATTGGGCCCATGGGGTGACCAGATCTGGAAATTCTCTCTCCCAAAGTTCCCAAGTCTTCTAGTATATAATTTGGTGACTCACTCAGTACAGCACCACAGCCCTCAGCATCCTGTCAGAGACTGAGTTACTGCAGTGGATTTACACAAAGTGCTGCCATCACCAAAAGAGAGAAAAGGATGGTGAGGAAAAGTCAGGCTACTGACAGCCCCAGTATTTCCAATGTAAAAATCCTCAAAGACAAAGACATTTTCTGCTTAAACAAGGAATAAGAGCAACTCTGCACATTCAACTCCAACTGCTTGTCCTTTCTGCAGTGCCAACCACGTCCACCTAAGAAATCCATCCAAACAGAAGCCTCTGGAACCTACCATGTAGCCAGGAACTGAGCCTCTGACTTTCCTTTCCAGAAGTCTCACAGTACAGGGAATGTATATTTGAAGTGCCATTTGCTGTGGTGGAGCAGAGCTGGATGATGCAGGAGCATCCTGAGGAGTGGGGGTCAGCAGCATCCCACCTTGAACCCAAAACTCTTCCAGCTGGAGCCACTGCTTAGTGATCCCTGCTCTGTGCCAGAGCTGCACAGCCCTGAGCACCCTTTCACTGCTTCAGTACAGCAACACAACTCTATTAAAAATCCACTTCCTAAGTCTCCCCCATGCTGGTGAAAACATAAGACAAGCTAATGTATTCAGAAGTGAGGTCTTCAGAGACTCTACACTTTATCTCCAGGATTAACCATACTGAATTTAATTATTTTAGTTATATTTATATTAATAGTTCTTACATTAGAACCCAATTAAACTGCTTTATTCTGAGAAAGGAATTATGAGAATGATGTATTTATAATTTTACATCTGTTTTCATCAACATTTATTACTATGAGGTGTTTTGTTTGCTATTGTTCTTAAAATACTTGATCTTGATGTTTTCCAGCAGCAAGTTGTTTTTCTATCAGTGGCACTGTTTATTTAAACCATTACAAAGTATGCTCCATGTGCTACTGAGGAGAAATGTCCCTGCTCTGCATTCAGGCACAGTTTCACCCTGCCGTTTTATTTTCTGCTACTGAATAACATCTGACTATGATATTTTTCAAATTATTTAGATTTTTTGATCTTCAGTTCTGCAGCAGATTTAAATTAAGAATAACTGGAGAAATATTGAAAAAATATGTTACCTGGATAAACAATTTTAAACATTTTTTTCTGTATAATTGCCATTACCACCAGCAAGACTGCCACCCTTTCTTCCAGAAAGTCCATTGATTATCACCTCCAATTCAGCAAAAAAGTTCATAGAAGTTATAGGCACAAAGGCATACTTTATGCAACACAAAAAAAATCAGTGCCACATGTCTTTAACACAGGTGTTTGAGTGGTCATCTGTAGTTCCTGACTGATCTGTTCTTCTGCAGCTTCCTTGTCACAGCTTCTGGCCTGCAAAATAGCTTCTCTGCACAATGTGAGGTAGCTGTGTTAAGGGAGATAATATCCTCTTTTTAAATTTTTCTTATGTTCACAGATTATGATATATTCATATACATCTCTACACAGGTAAATGTGTATATGTTTCTATATATAGATAGATGCCCATGGATATCTATCAACATATACACACATATATGTATACACGAGCCCAAAAACAGTGCCTATCACATATGTAACCCAGCTGCCATGGGAATGGTACAAAAAAAATGCTGGAGCATTGTAGAAGATGTGAGTATTGCCAGAAAAGTAAATAGTTACACACAAAATGTTTTGCATAGAGGTTTATATGGTGGGTCTGAAAGACCAAGCCAGGCTTGAGAATGAAAACATAGAATTAAACTCACCGTCTCCTTTATGTCTTTAAAGGTTTTACCAATTATTATTAGTTTCTTGTTTGTTATATAATTTATGGACTTCTGGCTTTCCTTTAGAATGCTCTAATGTACATCTGAATTCCTATCACTTACCACTACTTTTGCCCTAGCCATTATAATTTAATGTGACAGTTACTTATTCCACATGAAAAAGATTCATAGAATCCTAAATTCTTCTTAGAAAAGATCATAAATTAGCAACAAACATAGGCTGTATAACTTACTTTTCAGCTTTAAAGTTAAAAAAAAGTATTTCTGATCTTGTTAGGGAATGTAGCTAGTGCACCACCTCTATGCTGATGAATAGCTTGGGTTTTAATAGGCAGTTTACATAAAAATTAAATGGTGTCTGTAAACAATAAAACTATTCTAGAATGGAGACACTTAGAGTTCCTTTAATGCATTGGTTTAACACACTTCAGCAGCACTCCTACAGCATGTTTTCAACTAGGGAGTAAAGAGTGGGCAATTTTTAATTGCTCAAAGCTAGTTTTAATGTAAACTGGCTGTGCTCAGCTGTACTTCCTGACTCTAAGGCCTCTTACTATGGTGGAACAATAGCATGTGATAATTACCAATTCTGCCAGAGCACACACAGTCAAACAATATACTTGATAGAATTCAATGACCTCGAAGCTACACTGGCTGTGCTCTCATATATAAAACCAAAAATGACAGGAGGGATAGGAGCTCATCTCAGGAACGAAAATGACTGCTGCCAACAACTTGCCTCAGCAAGGGGTATGGCTTGACTGGCAATGCTCAGGAGGCATGGTCATTTGCAAACGTAGACACAGAAAAGCAGTGTTAGGCATCCTCAGAGAAAGGACTGTCCTGATCTAGGGTGGAGATATTTGTTCATAATATCAGTGACAAGTAAAATCTTTATAGTATAATCACATAAGCCATTTGGTGATAGGTCCTCAGCGAAAAAGCACGTAGCCCAGGAACCCCTCTGGCGTACTTCATGAACAAGGAGATTAAAACAAAGAAAACTGAGTCCAGTGGGAAGAGCAAGAGATGAATCTTACTGCAATGCATCACTGGTCTTGCTGGTTATTTGCCATCAAAGACTAGGGACCACTACGTTGGCAAATATGCTTCTCAGGAAAAAAAGCTATCTTATTTGCTTGCTCTGTATTTGGCACATTTCATTGCTGAGAATTTCATCAAGGAATTCAAGAATGTCCTGGATTTAACAGTAACTCAGAAGTCAGATAGGCATTTAAGCATTTGGCTGAAAGATGGTCTATATGGAAGGCTCTGGGGAGACTTTATTGCAACCTTTCAGTACTTTAAGGCGACCTATGAGAAAAACGGGGACAGACTTTTTAGCAGTGCTCGTTGTGTTAGGACAGCGGGTAGTGGTTTTAAACTGAAAGAGGGGAGATTTGGATTAGATATAAGGAAGTTTTTTACAATGAGGATGGTGAGGCACTGGAACAGGCTGCCCAGAGAAGCTGTGGACACTCCATTCCTGGAAGTGTTCAAGGCCAAGCTGGATAGAGCCCTGAGCAACCTGATCTCATGAACGGCCCATGGCAGGAGGGTTTGGAACTAGATGATGTTGAAGGTCCCTTCCAACCCAAAGCATTCTGTGATTCTATGAATAAGGTGCTATTCATATAACCACAAGACCTGCAGCTGGTGCGAAATCTGTTTCAGAAGTGTATTTTGTCTACCTGTTTTAGAAGAACAAGCGCAATTGTTGCCAGGCTACTTATTTTATTTCAAATGCTGGAAGAGACAAAGCAGACAATGAGTCTTTTCTTGGATGATTGCTTTAAGAAGCAAATGGTCATTTGGGGATTCCTGCTTCATTTCTTCTCTTTCTTTATTTTAAGTCAAAATGTAGCAAGAAGAATTCTCTTGTTTTCCACAAGATGTTCACGGAATAGCAGTACAGCATCCAGTTATGGGACTCAAAACCTTCCCATTATTAAGGCATCCACTGTTTCTCATAAATGCAGCTCTGGGATGTGCTGTCTTGTATTGGTCAAAAAGATTTACAGCAGCCAGTAACTTAATCTTACATCCATTTGAAACTACCAGAGAATACTCTTGCAAGGCTAAAGATATGTAAGGCAACATCAAGAAAACAAGCATCTGAACAGCTACATATTACTAGGAAGAACTACATATTACACAAACATGGCTTTATCTCTCTTTATAATCTCTAAACCCAGTAATTTTTTCCTTTAAAATCATAATGGTAACGAACACATCTTTCACTCATTTCCTCACTTTAAAGTTCTCAAAAGAAATGCCTGAAAGGGTGACATTACTTTCTTCTCTAACGCCTTTAGCTGTCAAAGTTCCACATGATTCAAATTATCTTCCATAGCCTGGGAACCCCCAAGGAGGCAGCAACAGATGAAGCATCATCATTTTACATAAAATGCCCAAATCTGCATATTTTTAAAATAAGATTAATAATTTTACTTTTCATCTTTCAAAATCATTATGCATGAAAAGAGGTTCTATTTGCAGGAAATACTAAAATAACCTGGGAAGAGAAGGAGTACTTGAGCAAAATAAAAGGACAATCTCATTATTTTGCAGTGACCTGTCTCAGCTTGATTTGTGTGGGTGATGGATACTAATGAAGCTGACAGGCTACAGAGGGAAAACTGTCAGATGAAAACTCTTAAAGAAACTAATAAGAGATTAAGATCATTCAAGAGCCCGAATGAGTCATAGCTTTCAGTATTTTGCAAACTTAACTCAAACCCTCAATATCTCTAGTTTTGATAATTTTGAACATACAAAAATACAATGTACCAATTCATCTGCAAATAAAAAAGTAGACAAAATTTTAATCAAGAGATTGGAGACTGGGAAGGAAGAAATAAGAATTAAGGATTAATAAACCATGAATTATTGACACAGGCTCGGACCCGAAAATAAGACAGTTCTTGAGTGAAAAAACCACATTTTTTAAAAAATCCTATTACTAGAAAGTCACTCGGAGGTAATCTTTATAAACCTCAGAGGATGAAGGACAAAGGCTGTGCTACATTATTAGCTCCCCTCAAGAGATTTTGCTACTTTTGTTTCGATTTTCATCTGGGTTTAGAGCTGGTCATTTCTTAGAGGCAATACTCAAACCAAGCCATTGACAAGAAAGTTTAAATTTTAAGGAGGAAGTGCAGCTTCCTCTAATGGCCTTCTAATGTCTCTCAGTAGAAGCATGCACACCTAAGTTAACGATCCCATTATTTCATTACTACCAACCAGAAACTTTCCTTATTGCAGCTTCAATAGACCTGTTGGCACTGCTTATCTGCTCATCTGGGAACACCTTCTGTGCTGGAACAGCTCAGCAGGTGGCTCTCCTAATAAAC
Source organism: Corvus cornix cornix (assembly GCF_000738735.6). Lineage (NCBI taxonomy): Eukaryota > Metazoa > Chordata > Aves > Passeriformes > Corvidae > Corvus > Corvus cornix. The sequence goes on along the minus strand of NC_046333.1, from coordinate 117,640,454 downwards.
TCTGGCACTTTCAGGGAAGGCTTCTGGACATGAATGGCTTCACCCAGACACCGAGGACAACAGGAATGTTTGTAAACCTTTGATTTCAGTGCTGGATTACAGATCATTGGAGGCTTGGAGCTGTCTGTGGGGTACAAGTGTATGATGGCTGATCTATGCAATTCCTTGATATCTTGTTTCTGCTGGTGCTTCATGTGGACAGAACTCTACTCTTGAGACAAAATGAGACATTCCCTGACTCACCTCACATGTTCCTTGTGATTCAGCAGTCATAAGGTACCCTCTTCCTGAAACTCCACTGTATTTTTTTTGCAGTAAGTCTGCTTATTTTAAACCCCTGTGCAACCACTAGTTGTACCACTACTTTATCAATAGTTGAAACATTTGTTATATTATTAATATATGTTATTAAATTTATTCTATTAATATGCTCTGCTCTAATTGCAGCAGAATATTTAAGAACTGTAACTTGCTCAAAATGCAAGGATTTATTCCTTGTTATTTAGACATTATTAGAGAGGACATTTAGAGATTTGAGGCATCTAAAGGCAAAATAATAGTAATAATATTTTATTCTGAAATCTTAATTCTTTTTCTGGGCTTGATTCACGACTTTTGATTGTCTAGTTTAGCAGTACTTGACATTACCAATAATTCTGAGATTGTAATGGACTCAATTATTTTGAAAGATATTTAAAAAAAATCAAAATATATACTTGGTTTTTAAAAATCCTTGGGTCTTTCACAATACAGAATGACAGCAGCATTGTCAGACTTCACTTAAAGGATGCATGTACAGTCGTTTGACACCACATAACCATTCAGGAATTATCTCAAAAAATGATTCAGATAAAAGCTACTGCCTACAGAAATGTACCGATTTGGGCAACAAAGATTACACAGTGACAAAATGGGTGACAAGATTGACCTAGCTGGACACCATCCCTTTCCCTGGTTCCTCTGGCTGCCTGCAACAGGAACTGCCAGTAAGCAAAAGCACTGAGCACACTTAGCCACTGTGCACAAAGTCACACTGCACCTCTGGTTCCACTCTTTCTGAGCCCCTTGAACAAGGTTGGAGCACAAGGAGAAAAGAAGCATTTGGTGCATAATAAACAGTGTTGTTAATCAAGAGAGAGACTTTCCCTAGCCCTTGCACAGGGCTATAAACAAGCATGTGAGGAGTTTTGATCTTTTTTGCACCCTTTGGGCAAAGCCAGGCTTTGGGGAAAGGAATGACTGCTCTTGTATCAACCCCTGAAGTGAGAATTTCCCCAGAGGTGCCCCGGAAATGAGAAGTGGTGCTTCATCCACCCTCCAGACTCACACTGGGGTATTGGGCAGCTGAGAGGAGCCTGCATGCTGTTATCTCTTTTGGGCAGAACCTCTCGTAACTAATGTGCACCAGCAAACATTCCCTTGCACACAGTTTAGCTTTGAAATGCTGTGGAGACGCGTAACTAATCACCAGAACAGTCACGGCGTCTTCTCTTCCCCATTCCCTGAAAAAATCAATAGAACAGAATTGTGCTCTGAGACTAATTCAGTCCCATTAAACACCAGTGTAAATATCCATGCTTTTTCCATTTAAAATGCAATTCCAAATTAAATTCAAGCATCAACAACAATGCTTGGATATGCAGTGCTCCAAGCAAGTACTGCTCATAGCATATCTGCTAGTTTTGCAGTAACTTCTGTCCTAACGGTTCTAGTCAACAGTTAAGCAGAGAGGTGAGCCCACGAGAATTTATAAAATTTGAAACAATTAAAAATATGCAGATAATAAACTACTATATTTCTTGGTCATTAATGTTACAACTTAGTTGATTTTATTCAAGAGCTCATCTAAGAAATGCTCAAGAAAATTCTGACTGATTGGACAACCAGACCGACTGCATAATATATGGAAATGGGAGGCAAAGAAAATAAATAGTTGATGTCTGAATTTTCCAGACATGACATGAAAATTTTCACCCTTATACCTTTTGCAAAACCTTGTTAACTGATGATTTCTGTAAGAAGATTAGTAGCTTACAGAAAACATTTTTTTATTTTGCAGTTACTAAGTGTGGTTTCAGTTTTGCAATGCAGAAGTGACAAGGTTAGAGGGTCTGGGTTGGTATTTTTTGGGTGGTTGGATTTTTTTGTGTGTCCAGCACCAGAAAAGAGGCTGTGGCTGGGAACACCAGATTTCTAATTCAAATAATAATGAATTCTACCACCAGCAGTCATTTCCCATTTGTTCGAAACAAAAGACTGTAGTAAGTGATTATTTATCAGTCCCATCTGATAAATGCATCCAAGAAAAAATGACACAAAGTTCCCATTTTTAAGTGAATTGTAGAAATAGGCAAGCTGCCAAAGAAATATTCATATGCACCAACATGCACATACATGTACACACAACAAAGCACTTCAGAAAAGATCTTGTAGCACACTAGAACACAGTCCTCTCTGTCATTGACACCTACTATTATTTATTCACAGTTTTTTAAGATGGAGATGAAAGGATTGCTTTTCCAGCATCCATCCTTCGATGACTAAATTTACAGTATCAAAATAGTGATAAAAATAAATCTCTGAGAAATTCTGCTGTTTTAATTCATGATGTTGTATCACCCTGAGAAATCAATCCCTATCTGAATATTAAGTTGGATTACATAGGAGTCAAACATCTATTTCTCTGAGTGCAAGTTATACCTTCATGACAATTCCCTTGAACTTTTTTTTAACGTCATTATTAACTGCTGGAACTGTCTGATCTTTTTACCATAACTCAGTAGCTACTGTATCAAGTAAGACTTTGAAAATTTGATTGCCAAGAGCTACTGCCCTGTTTACAAATTTTCCAGTGTGGTAATTTTCCAGATAAAGGAAGATGTTGTCAGTCACTGTAAACTACATGGGACCTCATTACTGAGTACAGACATTCCAATTAATCTTAAATACATGCAGTGCCAAGAGAGTAATTAGCAACAATAAATTGCTCTGATTTTTTTAAAACAACAATTGCTCCTACAAATCTCATTAATGCTTCATAAAGCCCAATATAGCAAAGTGTATTATTTACTAGTGCCATTTTTAAAGACAGTAGTTCCTTTCTGACTTTCACCAGTGAGCAACCTAATTTATAAAGTTAGTCCTTCTGGCAAACTCCTCTATAGAAGTATAAAACACCTGAATTTTGCAAAATCAAGCATAAAAACTTATTAAGTGCAAGTATTAAATTTGCTTATGAAGTCTTTGCTTGGCTCCTTTGTGCATTTGCAGTTTGACACAATCTACAATTCTATGCCTTCTTTTTCCCCCCTTAAAAAATCACGTACTTGATAATAAATATTTGCGTAATTATTCACTCCTTCGTTTTATACCTGTTATTTAGGACATAATCTTTACTGCAAACAATCTAAACCAATCTACTTACTTGTACTGTTCATGAAGGAGACATGCTTTAAATTTGCCTCCACAAATTCCTTGGGATATAAAAGGGTATTATCATCCCCATTTTACAGAAGCAAGAGCAGATCAAGTAAGAAAATATTAAGATTTTTCTGATTTTAAAACCATCAGCAAAAACATACACTTTGTGCAGAACTTCTGCCACTCTGTCTAATCAGTAAATGAGAAAAATGAGGAACATGCGACTAATGACTATTACAATGTTTGTATCAGGAACTGTCTCGTGCTGCGCCAGCAACAAAAGGATTAAGAGAGACTGTTAATCTATTTGGATGTTGCTAATGGGTTATCCAGCAATAGGAAAAGGTTCAAGGTGAGACGGGAAGATGGGGTTGCCACAGAGAAAATATTTCCCTGCACGAGCCTGTCCATTATGGGGTGGCTAAGATATGAAAGAACAATCACATGTCCTATAAGGAGAAATACCAGGAGGAGGTAAAGCTCTGTGTTCACCTTCATCCAGAACCATCCCTAGAGCTGCAGTGTGGATCACAAAGCTCATAAAGACAGGTGAAAAACACAGCAAAGTGATAATTCTTTCACTGATGGCACAAGCACAAATTTCTCTGGCCAGTGCCAAAGACGGTGACACCAGAAGGAAGCAGAACAGCAGCTGCAGCAGCTTAGAGGAGTTGGGCAGCACTGCCTTGGTCACCACTGGGTGACCACAGTGCAAATGACAAATTGTAGTTGTAAGGACTGAGGCTTATGACCAATTGCTTTACACTATTTGAGGGGAAGACACAAGCAGCCTACCATGCTCTGGCTCAAAAGCAGCTCGTGGTATTCAGCTGTGAAAGCGGCCTTACTAAACTGGCAAACTGGACTGGGAGAAGAAGGTTGGATATCACACGTAAGCCAATCTTTTTTTTTCTTTCTTTTTAATAGAACCACTGCAGTAGCTGGGCACAAGAAGAGTTGGGTAATAGCTGGTGGCTTCAGGCAATAGACACTATTGCACATCATCCTGTATCATTTCCTCCTGTTCAGTCACAGCTGATCTTGTAGCAGCTGGGCTCTTGCAATTTTGTGAAGACTGGCCTAATGAGAGACCGGAGAACACATTTCACTGAATTGCTGAGAGACAAACCAACCCACAAACCAAGAAATTGATTTGAAACCTTAATCAAAAGAAATGAGAAAAAGCTTCACATAGATGTGCCTATACCACTGGGAGATGATTCTCCTATAATTTCAGATTGCTGTACGAGAAATTTTGCAGGCCTCAGCTAGCTTTTTTCCCTCTTTTTTTTCCCTCCTGGGAGCATTTGAAGTCTAGGGATAGAAAGCTTAAAATCACAGATGCACCCGCTCCTCCATGACAAATTTTGCACGACAGAGTCTCCAGAAAGTCCAGCTGGTACCAAAAGTATTTACAGAGGGCATTTTCTTAAACATGGTAATTAATACTGTTCCCTTACTCCAAATTTCTGAAGAGACAAGGGCAACATGAAGACCCATAGAAGCACAACTTATAGAGTTTAATAATCAGACTCCAAGAAAGAAAAAATTATGATATTAAATTAGTTATAATATCATAGGATACTTCAGGTGGAAAGGGACATTAGGGGTACTCTAATCCAACCTCCTGCTTCTAGCAGGGTCAGCCATGAGATCACACCAAGTTGCTCAGGGTTTTATACTGTCGGATCTTGAAAAAATCTGTCAAAAGTTTAAAAGATTCTCGTAGTCTTCTATCTGTAGAACTTTGAAGTGGAACCCAGTATAGATAATTTAACAGAAAATCTTAACCTCTAACATAGATGTGAATCTTACTTTTGAGAGGTGCCTTCCATGTCTAAGATCTAAAAGAGATGGAGGGGTGGAAGGGAAAACTGAAAGAATAATATTCAGAGAGCTTTCAGCTATGTCAGCTCCTCTTCTTCAACCCTCACTTCCCTAGAATAAAGAAAAACATCTTTGCACAGACTTAGGTTCCTACAGTATTTGATTTGGTGACTTGCAGTAAAAAAGGTGCCAGAACTTAAAACATTTGCAGAAATTGTTCTGTAGGCACTACATTTTTAATGCTTGTAATAGCTCTGATTTCTATTGCATAAAGCTAAATTCCATCCCTAGGAAGTCAGATTTCTTTAAGAGTTGCTGAGGAAGCTTTGTGTTGTAGAGTACAGACTGCATTCATCTTTGCAGCTATAAGATTAAGTGAAAAAGGCCTAATCCCAATAATAAAAACTCATCAGTAATCCAGTAATGCCTAAGAGCACATTTCCTTCTGTGCTGGTTTGCACTAAGTAGCTTGATAAGAAAATGACATTCAGGAAAACTGGAATGAGACTTTGTGCTACTTAAAAATCACAAGATGAAATTGTTAAACACAGAAATATTTCTTGAGAGAGCTAATGCACCTATTTAGCAGAAGCGGAAAGACTTCTCGGAATACATGCATTTTTTTGGAATTTGCTGCAATTTAAGTCAGTCTTCTGATCACTATCTACTTTTGTTTAACCTTTGGTAAGCATATCAGCATGGAGCAAGTGAACTGAATTAATTACTAGATTTTATGGACCCAGGATTTTCACAGTGAGTGTTAAGATATAGTAACTAATACAAATTAAAATCTTAGTTTCCTTCAGGGATTTTCCAGGGCAGCCCCCAAGAGAAAGTTAGATTTGAAACCTGTGTGAGCATAATAATAGTTAATGATGCAACTTTATAACATTGTTCTTAATACTGTCAAAAATCCTCAGATACTCAGCTAGAAGGAATATTCCTTGGCATAAATACCCTCCTTCTTTTGTTCTGGAAGCTGATACAAAATGGTAGCTACTGTCATTAAAAAGTGAATCCTATGCCACTATGAAGTCTTTTCCAGAGTGATCTCAGCCTTGCAGGTAATTTCCTTGCGCATCATTCCTCCTTGCTTGTAGCAAAGTCAAAATAAAGGTGTATTAGAAAAATGTTTTACTGTGTGATTAAGATATTTTCTAGAATAACTAAAAAATTCTCTGTTCTCTCTCCCTTAATTCCCTCTTTCTCAGATAGCATTTATTATTAATGGTGACTCATTTTTTAACACGGGGTTTATGACCTAGTTTGAAGGTTGTTTGAAAGACAGCACAGGGAAACAAAACAGCCACGTGGTACCTCTATTTTACTACCAAGTGCAACAGGAGACTTGTACATCTGACCCTTTCATGTAGTCTTATGATGACCAAGTTTTGTGCTACAAGCACAGGAGTTCATGAAATGAGACTGATAGTCACTATAAGAATTTTGGCCGCTGCTGTGCTCCCTCTGCAGTGCCTATTGTCTCCATCCATCTCCTCCCTACACTTTACCCATACCTCATCATTCATTTCTTGAACACTCCTCAGACATGGTTTGGCACCATCAGAGTCAGGCCCACTATTGAAGAAGGTAGGTGGTAGGCAGTGCTATTGAACATTCTTTAGCATCCCAGTTTTGAAGCAAAAAGACAATTGACTCACCCAGTTGGAAGTGTTATTGCAGCATCCCTCTTTTAGAAAGGGAAAGAGACTTCTCCCAGGAGCTCTCAAAGTATGAAAGATTATTTTGCCTTCATAAGGTGGCAAAAGAGGTCTAGTCATACCTGCTCATAGAAAAGGCAAAACTGTGTTTCACCAACAGTTTTCTTTCTGTTGTCTCATAGAGAGTCTACTTTCTGTGCTTTTAATTCATTACCCAGAATATCCATCCAGAAGTGATGCAGAAAATCTTTCTGCCTTTCCTTTTGGCTTTCTCCCCTGTTACAAATGAGGTACTAAATGCAATCAGCATCCTTATATATCTGTTTAGTGCTGAAATAATATATAGGAGCCAGCAAATAAGAAAGTGGCTGTTGAACCCAGCTTGAGAAAGGAGTCTGCAAGGCTTTGACTGGTGGCAGTTAATCTATAACACGAATGAAAGATGTGATCTCCTGCAATCTTCTTCTCTCTCTCACATTTGTAAGAGCTGAAAGATAGTGCCCTCGCACTCGGATCCCTTGGAGACAGATCTTACTGACTGAGTGATACACAAGAGTGTCTTCCCCTGACACATGGTGCAGGTATGCCACAGCATAATCCACTATTCCCAGCCCACTAAATGGATGCTCAGTGTCTAGGGCGCTTGACATTCAATGTATCTTTTTCAAAGCACACTAAAGCAAGCAGTCCAGGGCAACAGCAACCCTTTTTCTTCAGAAATCTGGGTTTGTGTCTGCCCCTAGGAGGAGGCCAGCTCCCTTTGAAGGTTTTTATATAGCATTTGTATGGAATAAAAACATCCCTTCTTATGTTCTGCCTTGCTGCAGACAGCCCTTGTGACTGAGGCAGTGCCATCTGTACACTAGCAGATTAGACCACGAGCCCCTTTCTCCTACATTGTGGTTACTTGCTCTGATCATTGATGACTGAAAAAAAAGCATCATCACATGCATCATCACATGCATCATCAATTGCACTTAGTTTGTGAATCTAGAATGAGGAAGGAATCTCCAAAAAAAAAAAAACTACTGAAACCTTGGGGGAGTTGGGGTCAGTCATTTTTGCTGCTTGATGATTTTCAGGAGATGAACCTTTTATTGGAACAAATAAACAACACAAAGACTTAAAATTTGCTATAGTAGCTATCTATGTCCTTCCAGAGCCCAAAGTAGTTTATTCTTGATGCTAAACAAAGCTTATCTAGCTAGCATAAGAGGAAGTACAATACACCTCTCATCTATTTAAGGCACCTCAGACCTCACCTGATGGGAGCAGTGCACAAGGGCTGCTTCTGCTTCCTATAAAGCAGCACTACATAGCAGAAAATGTTATTAAAATCTTTACCGCATCTTATTCTTTCATCAAACTTAACAAATAGTTTTAACACGTTAATGCTGTATTAGTATAGTGAAAGTATGTGTGTCTATATGGATGAGGTGTTGTACCTACATTTTTAGTATTTTTTTTCCTAATGTCTGCATTGGGAATGGTGCCAGTTACTGCATTTGAAAAAGGACATTTCAAAATGCAGTTCATTAGTTCTTGACCAGTGTTAAAAATTACTCCCTAATGGCTGGGCTCTGTTCCAGAAGACAATGATTTTCTGTACCTAGTCCCACTTCTAAAAGCTGTCCCATATGGATATGGGTGCTGTAAACAGAACTGAAATAAATAGATTGTTTACTACTTTAGCTTTACCTAGTAGTTTGGATAAATAAAAACCAAAGAAGGTGACAAAACTTAAAACAGAACTGTGTACAGAATTGCTGAAATACATTGTTCAATCAGCCCTGTTAAAATTATTTTTATAGGGGTGCTCTGTTCACTCCTGGAGAATGAAAAATACAGGCTGTTTAGTGACATCTTAGCCTTGATATACAGAAATAAAGTCACACACACACACTCATAACTCAAGTTTCCTGGTAACAATCTGGAGTGGAAAAGAAAGGATTCTGAAATATCATCTTGATGTTAATGGCAACTGTACTCCCTTTCTTCCTCCTTCAGCTGACTGCAGATCAAAGCGTCACAGTGGTTCAGCAAGAATGGAGAACACTGTTCAACAAGGGATGTGTTCACATCAGATCTCCAGATCAGAACAGAGAATTAGAGACACAAGGCTGGACTGTTAGTCCTCTGAGATGGTATAGAACACATCTGGGTCAAAACAAGCAGATTTCAAGTAAAGGTGCTGTTTCATTGGGATATTTTAAGTTTTCCATTTACTTATCTTGAAAATCATAAATTACCCCTAAAGGTATTCTTAGTATCTGCTGAGGTGCTTCTCAAAGGCATACAAAGCTCTGCCTATCATAATAAATACTTCATTTTTCACAATATTGTATGAGCGACCCTTACTGGAGCACTAAATTGCTGTAAATATTACCTCAATTCAGTGTGAAACAGTCATTTTGCAGCATAAATGCAGAAAAAAATGATGATACAGTAGGAAAAACTATTCTTATATTCCCTATTTACCCTTTCCTCAATGAGGTCAGAGATAGAGCTGCAACCCAGAATGTACTAGATGGAACAGTATAACTTCGAGCTATATCTGAAAACAGTGGTCCCAATCATATTTGTCCACAGGCAACAGTACTGACACAGAGTGAGAAATAGGCAACATCATCCTTCACTACCTTTGAAAGTCCAGGTTTTATTTTTATGTTTTTAATTTCCTATGCCCACAAGCAAAGCTGAAAAGTCTTGTAGGCAGCACACTGTGTGTGACCCTAGGAAAGAGAACAGTGTATTTAATATTTCCCCCACATGCATCAAAAGATCACTTATGCCATGTCTTAACTTGCCAACTCCTCTTTGTTTTTCACTTCTCAGCTCAAAAGTGATCTGCCATAATTTTCCACATTTCTATTGTAAATGAAGGCTAAGAATCAGGAGAAAGAATTAAAGTTATCTACTTGGAGCACTTCATGCAAAGATATAGCTTGTAATTAACAGTTCTAACTCAGTATTGAAAGTACTAAAAAGAGTCAATTTTTCTTGGTGTTTTGTACACAGTTATCTCTGAATACAGAAAAAAAGCATTTTCCTTTACAGCAGTGTAACACTGGAATAGTCCTATAAAACAATATAATTACCCTGGCTCAGCTGTAACCTTATCAGATCCATCTGCAGACCCTCAGTGCAGTTAAGTTTAAGAATAAATGACACACAACTATTACAAGCACTTTTCACAAGGTTGTGACCAACTGTTTAACTGAAAATGGATTCAACTCTTTGTGTTGTTTTAAGATGCTCTATTGGTTCTTTTCTGGAAATAAAAATCTCAGTCTGTGCAAAGTAATTCAAAACCACCCTCTCTCTTCTCCTGTGCAAGGTGGGATGGTGTCCTGAAAGTGTAAAGCAGATGTCTTGGGTGAGAATCTCTGAGCAACTACAATGCTGAAGTGAGAGAAGGAGTTGAAAAAAGGAGACAAGATGATTAAGGGGTGTTCTTAAGATCATCAAAAATACTTAGGACCAAGAGAAGTCCATCACGTTATCCACCAAATCCAAAATTCACAGCTGCAAACGATTACGTGGTATGTGGATTGTAATATTCATGTATTTTGTGATACAGCAAAATATCATAATAGTGGATGACACAATCACAGGATATGTAACAAATTGCTTTGTTTATGAAGATTCTATGACAGGACCAGGAGTTTTTCAAAAGACTGCACTTGGTGACTAAGTGTCTTTTATGTTCACTTTTCTTAATCCAGCCCCCTTTTACCTGTTAGTTCACAAAATGGAAATACCTTCAACAGGATGCCCCACTGGACACTACTTGCTCCTGGATTATTTTCTGAGGTATTTGTTTCACTTGGCTGGCCTAGAAAATACCAGCTGTGTGTGTCTCACATTACCTGGGTCACAGCTAATGGATTTGTAATCCAAAAGCCTTGCTATACTATAGTGTCTCTGAAAACAGGAAAAAAATCTTCTGAAAACCCCAAGGAAAAACTAACAAAGCAAATACAGAAACTACGAAATCCGTAAAGATTCATTAAAAATGGCAAGAGCAATGCCACTGAGACAAAACTTTCAACTAGCAAAGTTACCAAGACAGACAAATATCAGATTTTTAAAAAATTTTCTAAGATCTACAAACAGTAGAAAGGTTTGCATGTGGAAAAAAGCAATATAAAATGAAAACGGAAAGGTAGAAATCATTATATTTAAAGCTAGTGTGCAATTTCTGCTATAGCAACTCAAAACAATTTAAATCTGAGGCTTCAGGGAGGTCATATATTCAATGTTTCTTCTTAATCACAATGTTTTTCAGAAAATGTAAGCCATGTATGGAAATCTATTCTTTAGTTGTTCAAGGAAGGAATAAGTACCTTATTTCACCTCTTGAGTTGATAGACATAATATTTATCTTTGAGTATACCTAAGGTCAGAGCCTGTGGAAAATAATTCACATATTTTACAAAAGCATTTCCTAACAGATTCCTTTATTCTGAATAGTTTATTTAAACAATATTCAGATTCCAAAAATATTTTCTATCCCTTCCAGATACTTTAAAACAACACAGTATCATGGATGTTTCCTAAAGGAAGATCACAATAGCACACAGAGGGGAAAAAAAAGACTAATTTAAAAAACGCTTTTTTTTCATCTGGGTATGTGAGCAGTTATACCTACTGCACTTGACTGCACTCAGCTCTCCTAGGGGAGATTCAAAACATGTAATATTTCATGATGTAAAAACATTTTGTGACTTAACACTGTAGAGGGATCACTTACCCTTCTAATAAATCCACTCCTGTTTTCTGACTTAAGCTTCTCATCTGTTTGATGTAAATATCATTGACTCAAATAAAAATCTGCTAAAATGAAGCAATACTCATTTTAGTGACCTAAAGGATGCAAATAGGAGAGGGTAATGAAAGGTTACATCACTGAGTGTGAACTGCAAGGGCTGTACTCCGCACACAGAAAGATATGTCAACACCAATTGGATTTCATAATTGATTTCTAGCAATAACTTCTTCAGAATTTAACACAAAGCAAAGGGTATTGTTTACTTTTTATCATGAAGTCACAACCTACTAGAAAAAAAAAAAAGTAAATTGTTGTCTTCTAATTGAAGGCCAATGTCAAACAAGAAAACTAATTTACACCAAACAGAACTTCTTCCTCACAAAGCACTTAATAAGAAGTCTAAGTAGGTCTTTCATTGGCATCTCTGCTCCTCCTCTCATTTTCTGGCTATGCCTTAATTTTTTTAGACTCCTAAAAATAATAAAGTATCTCTTCCATTTTTCTGGAAAAAACCTGCACAATCACCAGAGAAAACTGATTGTAACAAGGAAAGCTGCATCAAAATATCACAATACAATATTTTACATCACTCAAAATATTCCCTGATGTTCAAAATAAAGAAAAAAAAATGTAATTTTTTCCCATGTAAGACATTAATGTAATTGCATAAAGCAGCAGATTAAAGACATCCAGAGAAAAAGTGAATTTTAAAATCAGCATTTTTCTCTAAAATCTAACATTAAAATGATTAGCAAGCACAGAATGTGTTTATTCCTCACATCATTATAACTATTTCAATGATAGGCATTTTTGCAAAAGAAAAACAAGCATACATTTTAACAAGGCTGCTGTTAACTGTGCTGGAAAAACACTAAGACATGAAAACCTTACTGCTAAAGACTGGCCTAATTAACAGGCCAATTTCATTACCACAAGTTTTCAAATCTGTGATATTAATTAAGAAACAAAAGGAGACAAATGGCCTGCAAAGAGCTGTATCTGCCTTCTGGCCTACAAATGAGCACTCGCAATCTGTGTAATCGATACCAAGAAACTTGTTGGAATTAACGCCCAGCCTCACAGCTTTCTGCACCAGCTCCTTCATTTACCTGACCTTTCAGGTAAATGTATCTTGTGGTTCTCAAATGAATAACTTGCACCTTTCATTACTTTAATCATTGACCTGAAAAAAAGTATGTAAATTTCAGCCTTTCTAAGATCATATTTTGATAATACCCATAATTTCAGTATAGAAAAGGTGTGTCAGTAGCTTGATGGCTGGAAAATGGTCAGGCTCTAGGAAAATTAAAATTATATTCTTCACTCTCTTTCAGCTGTAACAGTAACAGGGCTGCTGCTTAGTATGCCCCAGAAGAGACTTTACATGTTATATCAAACATTTTCTGTTATAAAATAATAGGATAAAATACTGAAGTCCCAAGTCTTCTGAAACTGATTAAACTTTCTTGAACTTCAAATCACCAGAAAAAAGAACAAAAAATTACAGAAAATAAAAAAAAATCTTGCTTTAATAAGACTTGCCAAAAAAAATTTGTCGAACCAATAGATTTTTCTGAATGAAGACTATGAACAATCTAGCAACTTCTAATAGTCATATCCAAAATGGCTACTTTTGATAGAGTAAATATAAGATCAAATTTCAGATAAACTTTCCCTCTATGGTTCATACATGTAGATGTGTCTGTGAAGTGAGGGCACATCATTCCATTGATTCAAGTGAACCTAATTACAAAAAACTATCAAGACTCTTTCATTCTTTTGCTTGTTTTCTTGTTTGTGGGGTATTTTATTTTCTTTATTTTGTTGTTGGTTTTTGTTTCTTTTATTTGTTGTTTTTGCAGTTTTATTACTAATGGTTTAAAGCTGTGCCAGTGGGGGTTTGGACTTGACATTAGGAAGCATTTCTTTACTGAGAAGGTGGTAAAACACTGGTACAGGCTCCCTAGAGAGGTGGTTGATGCCCCCAGCCTGTCAGTGTTCAAGAAGCTTTTGAAAAATGCCATTAGCAACAAGCTTTAACTTTTGATCAGCCCTGAATTGGTCAGGAAGTTGGACTAGGTGGTCATTGTAGGTCCTTTCCAAATGATGTACTCTATTGCATTCTATTCTAAAAGTAAGCATTAAAATTTTTTTATATAAAAAATAGACATTAACCCCTCCAAACACAAATTTATCATTTCTGTATGTAATTAAGGAATTCTAGCCCCCAAAAACACTGACTCTGGAAAAAGTTTTGAAGACATGGCTGGGGACAGCTCGTGGTCAGGAACCACATAATGACCAAGAATGGTCTCTAGAGAAAAGTATCTTTAAAGCTTGTCCTCATGGCGTCTTAACCCCTCGCAAGCCTGTCCCAGCTGAAACATAAGTACAACCAGGGATTCTACTTATGCATCTTCTTGATCTGTCCCCCCTATCCAGAATGTTATATAAGCTTGATATTTAGGTAGAAAATGCCAATATTGTTTAAATTTGCTATGTATACTTCACATAGAAGGATTAAATGATACTTTCAAAAAAAAAAATTTAATCTGATGAATTTATAGTGTTGTCCCTGTCTTCAGACACGTGGTTGTATTGTGTACAAAGATTACTGATTGGGTAGAATGAGCAATGGAAGCCCTGATCAAGAGAATAACAAACTAAATTCAAACCACATCCTTTGTCCACCTTCATGCGGAGTTGACAACCACCACCACATCCTGCTTTTCACTTATAATGTTCTCTTCCATTTTCACAGCATAACTCCCGAGTTCACACAATATGCTCAAAGGCAACCCATGACAAAGTTACTTAACTTGTTTATTAAAATATATCCTAAAAATTCACTGTAAACCTGGTTATTTTCATAAAGATCTTGTAATCCCAAACTACTGAAATTAGGAACATGCTTTTTCATATTTCCCAGCAATTTTTTACCTTCCTTGTTCATCAAAAAGCATTTTCCTTAGTGAATTGACCCAAGATGACTCATGTCTCTAAAAAATATTTGATCAAAAGATGTCAAAGCAGCTTACATTTTCCAGTACAAAAACTGATGATAAAATGCCAGGGTTGAGAGCACTCAGAGATTCTAGGGGAAGATATTGCCTGACATACTCAAAAAAAAAATCCACAGATAGCAGAAAGCAGTTTGTACAAAGCTGAATTTTCCATAAAGTCGCTTGTTCCAGCTTTGCTCCTTTTTATGGAAGAAAATAAAATAAGATTCTCCTTGCATCCACTAAAAAAACAAAGCTAAAACAAAGTAAAGAGTCAGAAACTGACAGTAACAACGAGTTATAAATTATGTGTCACAGAACATTTTAAAAGATCACATTTTAAAACATTGATAGAGAATATCACAGGATGTTGCTCAATTTCTTAATTACATATAAAAATCCAGGGATCTTCAAACAAGTCAGTAATTATTAAACTTTCACTCATGATTTATTATTTTTGATTACATTGTTTTGACACGTTTTCATTTCAAATGGTAATGAAACTAAAAGAAAAAAAGCTTCTCTGCAGGATTGCTTTTTATTACAGCACATTTTGAAGCTGGGGATTCCAATGTATTTTAAAAACATGCTAAATTCACACTAAAAGTTGATTGCACCTTCCTCAGATCAAAATCAGATGTGGTGCTTGTATAGATTGAGAAACACAAAAGAATCCCCAACTGTGTTGTTAGGATGCATTTAGTTACAATGCCACAGTTAACTTTTTTAAACCAAGTTCTTCTAAATAAACAGGTTTCAATCAAATTGGTTTTTAAGTCAAATATTTATACTTGAGACAGGGCAATAAGAATGGTATCAATTTATTTTACTGCTTTTTTTGTGTTGTTATTTGGTACTCACGAGTGCCTCTTTAAATATCTTGTGTTTGTTTATGTCAGATGGCCAAGAACTGAATAAGGCATTGCAGAAGATGAGAGGGAGACCAACAGCAAGCAGCTAGGGGTGGTTACTTGGAGGGACTTGCATTTGTAGAGCATCAAAAAGACAAAGCAACTGAGCCCACAGAAGAGAAAAAAGTATTTAGTACTAGTACAAAAACGTGTACAAAAATTAATTTGGCCATCTGCCTTGTTTAGATTTAACACTGGAAACAGAGCTTGTTTAAAGCAGTTCAAAAGAGCTAGAGATCTAAATTCAGTGCTTCTCAATGAGAAGGGTGGGTTTGGATTTTTTTTTTTTTTAAGATAATATGAGCAAAGGAACTGTGTTTCTTCCACATAATTCAAAGTAATGCTTCTGTTATCAGGTCTCGTCTTACGAGTTTCCAAATAACATGCAGCCCATATATACTCCATACTTGAGGTCTGGCTGGTAAAATACTTACTATAGCAGACACAATTTAAAGCTGTCTTTCAATACTTGTGAAAAAATAAAAGGCTGATGGAAGATTTCACATGCCACTTCAAACTAGTTTGTGTAATACCGATCTGACTTATGAAATAACTCAGGTAATACCAGAATAATGGAATATCATTAATCTGTATTCACTGACCACTTCAGTTGTTAATTCCTGTGATGAAGTTCTAACATTTTCTGTTCTTGCTCATGGAAGCTAAAAATGGAAAGAAAACTACTAATTTATTAAAGAACTGCCATAGCTTTCCTATTTGAAAAAAACTGAGTGCAGGTTGGCATTTGGGCAAACCAAAGATGAAAGGAGACACGAATTTGGAGTAGGCTGATTTGAAATGCAAGGAATAAAAAAATTATTCTAGGACACCGTAAGGTGAAGTTTGCTCTTGCCTTCCTTATCCAGAAAGGAGCATCACTGAATTCCCCAGGAGGCTGCATAACTCGTACTGGCACCCAGTGAGGTGAATTCCTGCACTAATGTGTGAGGCAGGAGATACAACAGCAGAACTCTGTATCACCGTTAGCACTGTGGCCACTTTGTGTTGTCACAAGGTCTCATCCAGGCAGACCAGACTAACCTTCCACCAAAGAAAACAGAACTCATGAACTGTACACCCACCTCAACAAAAGAGAGAGCTTTTAATAAAGCAAGAGGAAAGAGGAGCCTTTCTGCATGTAGGCATGTGTGTATTTGGGCTACTGGAACTGAATTATAAATCAAAGATGCATCAGTAAAATGTCACAGCAAGAAAGTGTGCTGTAAGATTTTGTATTTTCAATAAATCAGGGAATAGAGACTTTTTACTACAGAGAAAGTGACTAAAATATCAGCTAGTGACAACTAGATCCCCACATATTAACTGACATTTTTTCAACACCCTGTCTGGTCTGGTGTGATGAATAATCCAGGTTCCCTCTGAAGCTGGACTTTCACTCACAGAAGGATAATTCCACTCATTCTGTTTTCCCCTCCATTTTTAAATGAATATTCTAAAGAGCTTATTTTTAATGAAATGTCCCAGTATCTATTACTCTCTGTGTTATAACCTTACTGGTTTAGTGTGTTTCTTCCTACAGAGCTGTTTAAGAGGAAAGAAAACTGATTTCTTCCTTGATGCTTTCCTTTTTTGCCTGTCTCATCACTTGCTTTTTTCCCCTTCACTAAATTCTTCACAAAGCAGAATTACAAAGACAAGTACACATGGCACAACTGACTAATTGTGCAGTAGAATCCCAGGCTAGCTCTATTAGTGAATACTGATATAAATGGGCACTAATACCAATGGGGTGCATATGAAACACTGAATTCACTGTTACAGTACAACAACAGTATCCATTAATGCCATATAAACAAACTCAAATCCACTATCAGATGTGTTCCCCAAAATGCCTACTGGCTGAAACCTTTCATCAGTCTGGCTGTAGCAACAGGAGTGGCAATGCCTGAGGATCACCCAGTTTCCAGAAGACTGAACTGTCACCTGACTGCAACAACTGTAGCTTGCCTGATTTACAGGGAGGTCTATTTTTTTCTTTACTCTTGTCTCTGTTAGGTTTGCCACACATTTCCATTATCTCTTGTAAGCATCTGCCTATAACACAAGTGCTCACATAGTCCTGGGCATTCCTGGCTCATACAGGTGAACAGAGCTGTCCCTGCATCTTCTCCAATGCACTTGTACACATAATTCAAATCCCAGTGGTCTGCATGTTTTCCTTTGTCTCTTTTTTGATGTGTGGTACTATCTCAGGCCCTTTACACAAGAGATTGTTCTGAAAATGTTGAACTTGCAAGTTACAGTGCATTTCCTCAAATGTTCTCCAATGTTTATGATCACTTCCTGCTTTAATGTCTGAATCTTATTGGTCAAATAAGTTTCAAAGTAAACAGCACTATGAGACATTTTTCTTTGTGTCCATCTCCTAGGGAAGAACAGTCTGGAGTATCCAAGAGCAATGGCAAAAGATAGAGCCTCTTGTCAATACTGTTAATTTCTGGGTTTACTCACTTGGACACAATATCCACAATATACCAGGCAATGCAATTTTAGGCTGACCAGCTTTCTTTCAACTGCAATGACTTCTTTACACCAAGGACTTATCCACAACAATAGCCTGCAAGACTGGCCAGGTGTGGTTGAGTGACTGTACTAGAAAGTACTTTGCAACTGCTTATAAGACAGAGAACCTAACCAAGGCTATTTGATGTCAAAAGTAAGTTCTGGGGAACATCAGGGTATCTAGATTACTGCATGTCTGAGTGCATGTTCATTTCTGATGGTTACTGGAGAACCACAGTGAGTGTCACTTATACTGAAACTGATCTCAGGATGTCAAAGGGAAGGCAGTGATGAAAAATATTCCTTATGGCACGTACTGAATGTCTACATGCCATGGAAATATAACAGGAGCTGAGTTGGTAGGAAGACTCCCAGTTTAGTTAATAATTTAAAAAAAAAACCCAAACAGTAAATAAAGATGAATATTCACCCCTCTAGCCCAACATGATATTCTGGAAGCCAGCAGATCATCTTCAGAAATTACTTTGATAACCATTGCTTAGAGACAAAATGATGAAGCCACTGCATAGCACCATCACACACCTGTATGTAGCACTTTCAGTCAGGTATTTTGGAAATACATTCCTGTGTTTATGAGATGCAAAATGTCAGCATAGCACCATACAACACTACAGCACATGAATGTCTAAAAAGATCATGTATAATTTCCCTTGAAAGTGCTAATTTGCATGAATAGATACTTCAGTTGCGGTAGGAGGTCTAAATGCTCTTTTCTACCCAAGCAGAAATATAGTTCAACCTCAATGGTAAGGAATTCTTCAGTAAACTTTATAACCTCATTCCAAACTCCGGCTGTCAGTAAACAGCTTTTCAGAATGACAGTTTAAATCAAGAAAATGTCACATGTATAGTAACAGGTCCAATCTTGTCTGTAAATTGCTGCCTGTGGTTTTCAGAAACACAGTAAATTGCTGGTGATTTGCAATGAGTCTCACTGCAAGGATAACTTGACTTCTGCACATTTAACAAAACATTCTTAAATTATTCATGCGTATCATTCAATGTTTGGGCAATTTTGGGAGTCATTGATTTCAGGAACCTGTAGTGTGCCTTTTTATTAGATAAACATGAATCTTATATTTGACTTTTGCTTCTCAAGTGTAAAACTGAAAGTCTATCCTGGGACCAAAGATCTATAATACATTTTAGGACTCACTCATCAAGGATAAGTGGACAGGTGGTTTTTTCCAAACACCCAACAAATACAATTATTTAGACTATCTTTGTATAGTACATCAGGTACCTCAGAGTCACTGAGCAGAACACTACAGCACCCATGTTCCTTTTAAAAACACAGTGAAGCCAAGATTGTCTTCCATGTGTCAAATACCTAAGCAATGTCTGTCTGGAAAGCAAGGGCTAAAAGAAATACATAGAGGTAAAATACACAGTTTGGGGTGAAAAGCAATGGCAAGAGTTGGTGGACAGTGCTCTATGGAAAAAGAACATCAGAGCAAACTGTCTTCTATGCTGGTAGATGGTTGAGGTGGGACCACGGATGGGAAGAGGTTTAGTCTGTTTATGGAAGGACATAAAGTAGGAGAAGTCCTGAATACATGGGATGCCATCTCCACTCTCTGGAGAGGCAGCAAGACTCATTGAGAGACAGTTTCCTTCCCACCACTGCCACTGAGGCAAAGTCTCCAAAGGAGATGCTCCATCCTAGCCCATGGGAGGCCTGTGTGAAACCTCTGACAGCACCCCTAAGAACATACTGCGGATGTCAAGGTAGCTTTGCATCACTGCCCTCCAGGGGCTTCCTCCTCAGAACAGGTAACAAACCCTACTCTCTCCTTTGAGGTTACTTTGCACACAAGTATCTTTTCATTAAAGAAATGGCTGAGACAACAAGGTCACATTTTTGTCTAATCTGTATGATCAAGGTTTAATGCATTTTCCTTTAGTTATGTCAGTTTATACCATCTCGGCAGAAAGCCAAGAACTTTGAAATTTTAACATTTCACAAAATGAAAACCTGTTTTTTCCCTCCTAAAAATGATATTTAGCAACAGCCCATACACAAAAATGTGCAAGCATTGAAATACTATGTTTGGTTTTCAGTACTATGAATAGCTATCATGTCATATCTTTCATTTATCATCCTGCAACTTGTAATGCCCTGTGTTTCTTTTCATCTGCAGTGCAACCTGACTTAAACAGTCACTCAGTGGACTGACAAAGTAATCTATTAAGGCAAGTGGAATTACAAATAAAATGAAGAGAGAATTCTGCTAGAAAGAACACAATCCCGTGAAATACTAAATCATATTCAATGCACCAACTTATTTTACTGTTGGCAAAATATTAAAACACAGAAACACACTTATGTTTCCATGCTAATAAAGGGACTCAAAACACAAGTACTAAATTAAAAGACAATCTATGTCAGAAATATTATTTATTACCCTATTCACAACCTTGGTGATGTGATGTAGCAGGACAAACTAATGACTAAGCCGCAGAACATAACAAGCAACATATTGCATAGTCTTTTTCACACAAAACCTAACTAATACTAATAGAATACAAATTTCTTCACCTCTAAATCCTTTTTGGGTTCTAAGAGTGGCTTTAATACTTAGTGATTTTTTATTCACCTTTATAAGGATGGTTTTTTAGAATACCAAATGTTTCAGAGATGCACCGAAAGAGTAAACTAAGGCATATGTTTGCTTAAAAAAAAGAAACATATAACACAAAGTTCATGCATCTACATATCCTTCCCTGACTTCTTCTGACTCCAGTTCACTGAATTTCTCTCACCTCCTATTATCTATTGGGAAAAGTTAGAAAGTAAAAGCACAACAGAATCACAGAAGAGGTGCCACAATAATATCTACAAGATCAATACAAGCAAATGCAACCTAGATTACTTGAAAAGGCTTTTAAGAGATACTATTAGGCAATATTGTAATGCGCATAATATACAAACAGAATCATATAGATAGACCAATACATCAGCACTTAAATACATTGCATGTCAAACCTTTCAAGCATTTCAACTTCATTGTGTAAGACAAGATTTTGGTACCTGATGAATTCCTAGGGGGTTTTTTTCAGCTGTTATATTAAAGCCCCCTCTCCTCCTCAAATTTTATAAATGAGAAGTGGAGAGATCTATGGACTGCCTCTTAATTTAATGCTGATTCTGCAAACTACTTAAATGCATGGTAAGCATGTGAATAATTTTATTGAGTTTAATGAGACCACTCATGCATTTTAAGTTAATCTTGTGTTTGAAGCAGCAGAAAAAGCCCCCACAGAGAAATCTATGCAGTAGGAATACACAACTTTACAGGACAATAACCACTGTAATTTGCATGCACTACCCATGTGCTTTAGGCTATAGCAGCTCGTGGGAGAGGTGATGCTCTTGTTGCCTTTCTGAAGCAGAGTTTGTGCATATTAAGAACACAGGAAAGACTTCTCAATGAGGGATAGTACATTTGTTCAAAGAGAATTTGTTCAGGGACAATACAGGAAGAATGGCTGTGGAGACTTTAGGTGAGTGGCACATGGAGTTTCAGGAGTCAGTAAGTTAAGGACTGTTCCAGGTTCAGAACTAGGATGCTTTGGATGATGGACAGAAACTGGGAAGGAATACAAAAGGATGTCTTCTCTGTTTTCCTCCACTGTGAGCTTCCTTCTGATTTAAACTAAAGACAACCACTATAGAGCTTCTAATGAGAGATTGCAGCAATGTTTCTCTGGGTGGCATGAGACAGGTCCTTTTGTCCACCCTCCTCTGGATACCTTTTATCATTTCTAACAGCACATATATACAAAAATCTAATTCTGAAACTTTCATCCCTTGTGAATATTTCTGTCAATGGGTACAAAAGCTTTCAGTGCCAGACAAAACCCAAAAAAATACATTGATTGTGCCATCCCGTTCCTCAAGAAACAAGAATAAAAATGGCAAAAATATTTCAGTCAATATAAATTAGAAGATACATAATAGAGAATATTTAATAATGAAGAAGAAAGTAAGTCAGGTAGAATCCATGCTAGCAAGGTTAAAGGCAGTAAAAAGTTGTTTGTTAAGCTTATTAGGAACAAGAGAAAATGTAGACCTTCTAATAAATGTTTACTGTAATTTTTTTTAAAGAGGCATAAGAAGTAGACCTTTTAATACATTCTTCTTTTTTTTCCATAAAGAATGACAAGAGGAGGAAAAAGCATTTTCTAAACCACTAGTAAGAGGTCTATAAATTTATAACTCACATGCAATCTTTAGGCCTGGACAGCTAGCAACCACACAAAAGCTCTGGATATTGAGGTCCATGAACACAAATAATTTAATTTTTAATAAATCTCTGGAACTGCATGAGACTGAAGAATTTTAAAGCCTACAAAAGATTCAGAAAATGCACATGCAATGGTTCAAGGATCATTAATCTAGCTTTAGTCCCAAAGCAAACAGAGGAAAGATGACATAAAAACAGATGCCTGAGATACAGCAAAAGCAGTATAACTGATGTCGGTCAATAACATTTCTTAAGACATTAGGACCTGTTAAACAAACTCTATTTCATTGCTTCCAGAGGTTAAATGTTGAGTTGATAGGAGCTGCAAGAAGGTAATATACTTAGAGATCTATAGGGCATTCAGAAAACATTCTTATAAAATTGAATGGCAGTACATTTTAATGGACTGAAAATTAAATATATTGAAAATTAGCTAATGAACATAGTTTTCAATGGAAATAATAGCTGAATAAGAGTGTTTCTAGCAGTTCTCCCTTGGGATTGATGTATGTTCTGATGTTATTCCACATTTTCATCAGCAATCTAGAAGTACATATAAAATCCCTGCTTGCAGTGGATATATTTGCAGATGACACAAAAAGAGGGAAGAGGGTAAATAATGAAAAGGCAGGCAGCTGTACAGGGCCATCTGGACTGCTTGGTAAGCTGGGATCAGTGAAACAAAATCCATTAAACTATAGGCAGGCACAAGCGAAATTATAGAGCCTGGAAACAGGAAATACAAGTCATGACACAGATCTGTAAACTGCATTCTAGAAAACAAAATGTTTAGACAAAAGTTAATACAACCCTGGGATGTTTAAGCAAGCTGCCTAGCTACAGATGTAAAAAGTGATCTTACTTAGACATTCAGAAATTCACATCCAAGGATACCAATGGTATTACTAAAATCTAGGAACATTTTTAAACTCTCTTTTAAAACCATTTGGTTATTTAATGTATTATAACAAGGTAAATTTGTGTCCCAAGCATATTTTAAGATGTAGACATTTGCACAAATATTAGCATATTGTATCAGAGTAAAGTACGAAGTTTTCAAAGAAAAAGAGGCCATAAAATTATTTGAATTTTCACAGCGAATCACAACTTTAAAACCATTATATAAAGTATACTTTTAACTAATCAGGTAGTCAATTGATTCATAAGAATAAAATATATGCAAACTAAACCTAAAATAAATAAAAATATCAAGTAGTACCAATTAAAAATCAATTATTAAGAAATTTTAGCTTTTCCAAAATAATTATTTACACTGATTGTGCTGATATTTTCAGGGTACACAATATCCACACGCCTGGAACACTTAAGAATAAAAATAGCTACCTCATGTGAAAAACAAGATTTAAGGATGGAAGATACCCTGAAGCAAACACAAGTTGCAGCTCAGGGTAGATGTGAAGCATATGAAAATGGTTCCAACACAGCATGAACTACTCTGAAGTTAAACAATGTACAAGTGTATTTGAGATGAAGAGTTAGTGAAAATCAGTTTTTTCACAGCTGGACATGTATGTAGCTTTTTCCTCACTGACTGTAGTCTTTTATCCAACAGCCCACCTTTGAAGTGGAAAAAATAAGAGCACTTTTGAATGCCCTGGTAACAGATGAGAAAGAAATATCAGTTTAGTCAAGATGACATGGATCAAAAGGAAAATAATCTGTCCTGGCAAGTTGTCCAGTACTTTGCTCATATCTGAACAAACTGAAGAAAATTATTAAACTGAATAAAAAGAAAGCTGGAAGAAATCAAAATATCATTGATAATTCACAGAAAGTCAAAGTAAAATGAATCAATTGTGTTATATCTGCAAATAAGTAATCTGGGGATTAGGAATAACACCTATGCCCCTTGCAGCAAAACAAGACAGAGACTTCAGTAGGCAGTTCAGAGAGTTTGAACTGTCTCAGCATAAAACATATCCAAGCCTTCAAACATTTTTGAGATAAAAAAGGAAAATCTTCAGCCAAAATTTCCAAATCAGACAGGAGCTCTTGATCTACCAAGGAAGACCAAAAAAAAAAAAAAAAAGAAAGAAACTGCTTCCAAGCATGCAGAACAGTAACACAATGACACAGAGCAGCAATTCTCAGCAGACAGGTATAACATATCCTCCCCCTGGAATAGAATAGCTCTCTCAAAACAACATTTTAAAGAACTTCTACGTGCTCTCTAAAGATAGAAGCAGAGAGGGAATCTAAGTGTACAGAATGCAATGCCACTATAACATAGAGACAATCAAATTACTCACAAGCAGCATTTGCCCTTGGAACACAGTGTTAGTCAGGCACTGTTGCCATCACTGTGACTTCTCCTGCAACATTTCTGCCTTCCCCATTTGACTGAATAGGTCAAGAATACCCAGCATTATTGCTGCTATAGTAAAGCCATTCAGACAATAAACCTAGTAAAGCAAAGGGCAGGAGGGCAGCTAAATCCCCAACAAGATTCTCTCACCCTTTCCCCATTAATCCAAACTGAAGAAGTCTGTTCAAAGGAATGCTGATACTCATAAATAATAAATTCAGTCACATCATCAACATGAGCAAGGCATTCCCTGAAGGACAGCTGAAAAAGAAAGAGAGTATAATGATCTAGACAAGGAACAATCCCTCCAATTCCCTTGTGTAGTTGGAAAGGAGTTCTCAAAGGCCATTCACCTTATAGAGGTTAAATAAATTATTAGATGATAACCAGATATCGGAAGCAAATTTGCTCCAAGATTCAAACCACAAAGATTAAGAGAATACTTCCTGTAGCCTTACAGAATCAAAAGCCTTCTTCTAATTAAGACAATTTAACACAAAGCAAACATTAAGCATTCTACAAAAGAAGAAAAATTTGCCAAAAGAGACATGTTGGAAATACATTTAAGGCTTACCCAAGGTTATGCTATTGAACTAGTGGTTTTTGTTTCCTGAAGCCTTCAAAAGAAATTAATACCAGGAGTAAAGGCAGGGACACTGCCATCATTGTCCACCAAGAAAGAACCACTTAATAGGAGCTGAAAGGCAAAATTTTTTTCTTCCAGATGCTCTTTTGAAATATCTAGTGCAAGTCAGGTTCAGATAAGAATGCCACACTTACAAGGTTTGTAAAAATCAAAGGCAAAATTACAACACCAGACTCCTGGACCGAAGTAATTTAAGGAGGATGTTAACAAAGAAAGCTCAGGATTATGTACATCTAATGACAAGTGTAGTGGTTTGGTCCAAGACACTAGAAAAGAGTAAAGAATAAGGAAAACTCTGAGTAGATATAGAGGATCTATGTAGTTAGGAAAAATCTCGTTGGTTGTCAAATGTAGATCAATGAAAAGTAAACCAAGCTTTCTCCCTTGCTTTTCCTCTAAAATAGAGTTTATATATCTCAAAGGATGTAAGTACAGTCACCTGGATTGACATCTAGAGATTATAAACAATGACCTGATTTTTACATATCTTTTCGAGTTCAAAAATGAGACCATGTTAACACACCTATCTAAGTAATATCTACAGAGGGGTCTGAACAAGCTGGATTGATGAGCCTAGGACAATTTTATGAGGTTTGATAAGGCCAAATACGGGGTCCTGCCCTTGGGTCACAACAACTCCAGGCAGCTCTACAGGCTGGAGCAGAGTGGCTGGAAAGCTGCCCAGTGGAAAAGGACCTGGGGTAATTGGTCAACAGCCGGTTGAACATGAGCCAGTGTGTGCCCAGGTAGCCAAGAAGGCCAATGGCATCCTGGCATGGATCAGAAACAGTGTGGTGAGCAGGACCAGTGCAGTGATTGCCCCCCTGTGCTCAGCAGTGGTGAGGCCAAACCTTGAGTGCTGTGTTAAATTCTACACTGTTCAATTCAAGAAGGCGCCGGAGTGACTCCAGAGAAGGGCAACAAAGCCAGTGAAGGATCTGGTGCATAAGTTTAAAGAGGAACTGGAGAAAAGGAGGCTCAGGGGGGACCTTATCACACTCTACAACTATCGGAAAGCAGACTGTAGTCAAGTGGGGGTCTGTCTCTTCTCCCTGGTAACAAGTGACAAGAGGAAATGGCCTCAAGTTATGCCAGGTGAGATTTAGATTGGATGTTAGGAAAAATTGCTTCACTTATAGGGTTGTCAAGGAACAGGGTGCCCAGGGAAGTGGTGGAATCACCATCCTTGGAAGTGTTCAAGAAATGTGTCAGTGTGGTCCCTCGGGACATGGTTTAGTGGTGGACCTGGTAGTTTTAGGTTAATGATTGAACTTGATGACCTTGGAAGTATTTTCCAACTTTCATGATTCCAGGATTTATGATTATGAAGTCCCATAAGAAGCATGTAGCATGCTTAAAAATCCCATGAGATTCAGCATCATCATTTCTGAGAAGAACTCAGATTCTACTGTCATCAACATTAAATGCCTTTTACTTTCATCAAGATCTAGGACTGTCTCATGTGCAAATTTTTACAAAAATCTTACTTAAAATTACATTTTCTTCTTAACAAGCATTGTCTCCTAATCGAAGAAAAAACCCAAAGCAAACAACCTATGAATCAGTGCAAAAACTCCCTTCAAAACAGTTAAACTGTTTTCAAACTAGACATCAATAAATAATTAAATGCAATTGTTTATTAGAAGACATGAAATGACAGATTTCCCCATAATTAGGAAGAAGTCCTTACTTGGCCAGTGTCAGAACTAAAATTCCAAAGGATACACTACAGCAGAAGAAACAGTGTACAGAAATTTTTGGCATAAAACATAAATTTGACCTTAGTAGGCAACAAATAGATCCCCAGCAGTCACTCATCTCAGTAGTTAGAAGTTGCTGGACAGACAGCAGATGTGGTTGATCTAATGTCTAAACAAGACTGTGATTAAATAATCAAAATACCTTTCACTGCAGTTTTGTCAGAAGCACATCACATTTGCAAAGAAGAAAATCAAATACCAGCAACAGTCTTCCCATTTCTACAAAAAGAGCATAATAATCACTACAAAACATATCCAAATGTCAACAAGTAGATAAAATAATTCCCTGAGTAATGGAATCTAGTTTCACCCTTACCTGCAGATGAGTGTGTCATACTTGCTTACAACCAAACCACAACTCAGGGAAATTTCCTTTCCTCACTCCATGAACAATTCAACTTATTTCAGAAACACAAAGTTAGAATAGATGACTAGATGGTCCTTCCTGCTCTTGTATTCTCTTATTCCTTATTCTGTATGTTTTTGGTTCTACATGTAAATACCCAGGACTTTTTCAAGCCCTTTGCTATGGGCTTCAGACACAAACCCTAGGTAGGCAGGATTTACGCTCTCTGCATCTCTAGCCATTGCAGCATGGATTCCTGGATCACAGGAATTCTTTTTCATATCCAAAGGTGTCTTTGGAGAAATATTGCAAGCTACTTGAGTTACTTACTTCCTTGATGTCAGCCGATATTTTAGGGGTTTTCTTATTCCTTTTAAAAATCTTCAAGATCCTAGAAATTAAGCCAATGAACTCAAACAAATATGACTGTGATGTTTGTATTAATAAATTTATCTGTGCAGCTCTTAGCCCAGAGTCATTTAATATTAATGGTATTAAATGGATTATTTAAAAAAACCCACAGAGATAATACCTCAGCTATTTAAACCAATGAAGAAGATGGTGGCCTCCACTCCAGGTATCAACATTAGAATTTTGCATCATTAGGGGTTATAAAAGAAAAGCGATTCTGACTGAAACACCTATTTTAATGATGCTCATCATATATATAAATCAAACCACTGTAAATGTCACCTGAAAGGATATAAAATTCAATTTTTGCACCATCTGGAATGTACTCCTGATTAAGTTGTTCAGCAATGTGATTGTATCACCTAAACAAACTAATTATCATCAGAATGACCATTTTGAAGTTTCAGTGGCATTTATCTATGTCTCATTTATTCCACCCTTTTTATTTCCAGGATGACCTTATGCTCAAATAGTGCCACGAAGCTATTGCATGTTAATTTTCCTTTCAAGGGCAAGCATATTTTTCATTAGACTTTACACAATGAGACACCTTTACACAGTAGAGTAAAACAGACTGAACAACAAATTAGTTTTGGAACATGAAATCTGGAACATCAAAGTCTCTTCAGCTAAACAACCAAAAAGTCTCCTTAGCTACAATAGGTTCACATATTTCTGCTCTTCAATTTCCTTCTTTCCCTTTTCTTTTTTTTTTAAGAGAGCACATAGTAAGTCATCTTTTGTAAGTCACCTTTTTTGTCTGAGATATTTAAATTGCAAATAAAAAGAAAATGCTATTTTCCATCGCTTCATCATTATGAATTCACAGTTCGTAGCTAATTCTTCTCTATCTTTTCATGGAAACAGTCATTGTATTCTATACAGAAACTACCACACGCAGTTTCTGCTCCTGCACATACTGGTGTCAGCCTAACACAACATCAAAAAATACTGTTTGCAAATACCATTGAAAGGCACCCCAACAACATGTTAATCTACAATTAACGGTACCTAACACCAGCCAAGGCCAGAGCAATTATTTTGAAGTGCTGAAATGTTGTTTCTGTACAATATTACACTGCATAACTTCAAGGTAAATTGGTTTCCAGGTTTATTGCCAAAGTAATTAAAAATTCAAAAGGTTGCCGTTTGTGCAGAACATTATGGAAAAGTATTAAATACAATTGAACCTGGAGATTATTTCTTTTTATAGTGAGAGAGCAGCAGGATGGGAGGAGCAACTTGAATAAGGAAGGTCGTATCAGAAGTTCATGTTCTAGCAAACATATTTCAGTGGAACATGTACCGTAGGAAAGGGCACAAGAAAAACTAAAAGGAGGCAACTTGTTCTAAAAACATTTTTTAAAACCAAAAACTCTTACTTCTGAGAGCTGGTTCAAAGAAAGAGTGAACACCAAAGGAGTTAAATGGATTATATAATGCAAGCATTAAAACTTACATTTGGTCTGTTTTTTCTTTGCTTTTATATTAGCTTAACTCTAGTTACTGAATTACTATTTAATTAGCATTCCTCCTTTTCTCCTGTCAGAAAAGATTTTGACACATTACTTAAAAAACAACAATTTTTTTAACCCTTTGGGAGTAATAAGGTAGAGGAAGGAGGAGAAGGTGAGAGGGTTCAAACCTCAAAGAAACAAACCCAACCTTTTAATCAGATTTCATTTCTGCAAGTTGAATTTTACTAGTGCATAAGCTTGGAAGAGATTATATTTAACTACTGCTATAAAATTAGTAATTTGTAATGTCCAGAAATTGCAGAATGCCTACAGCTACATCCAGTGCTTCAGCATGATCCGTCATTGTGCACATCTCAGCTGGTAGCAGCTGATGGCATCAGCTGGAGCAAATGAACATCCAGTCATGAGGAGAATTAGAAGTTAAGGGGTGTGTAGTCTCCCAAGAGAGATGGTGATCAAAAGGAAGTGATGATGAATAAGAGGTGTGTGGGAAGAAATTCTCAGCTGAGCTGTACATGAATGTATACACCATGTAGAGCAGCGAAGAAATACACTATTACCACTCCTGCTTTGCTCTCAGTGAAGGCAATGATTTGTGTTCAGCTGAAAAGCCATCAGTAGAACAGACAGCACACGAGTTTTGTCTGTAACAGAAATCTAATCTCCACCAAGAGTGAGCAGCAATGACAGCGTTGCCTCCCTCTCGTCACACAGCTGAACACTAAAACCCCACCTGTGCACACCCAAAACCTGCTGTTGGCCTCCCGGGAGACTTCAGTAGAGTCCCCTGTTTTCTGTGTCCCTACACACCTTCTGGGGAGAAAAGCCAGAGACACCTCAAGCTCCCCAGCTGGAATGACAGTCATGATGAAATGTTTAAGACTCTTAATTGAGGTTTTGAGTCTTCAACTTGTATTCATTTTTTAAATTTAAACATTCTTACCCCAAACCATCCATGGCACTCACTTGGGTTTTTATCTTGACAGTGGCTTATTTCTGTAGATCCAAAATAGTGGAGTAGAAGAGTTGCCCATTAGTAAGGCTTCATAACAGCTTTAGATCCTCTTCAGTGTCCATATTATTAAAAAGCTTCTCCTGACCGCCAACCAAATCTTCTTTGCCACATGCTGAGCAAATTATTTGTTGCTTTTCTTCCCAGTGGATATGAAAAAAATCCTTCTCCACATAGAAGTCACTTACATGTGAGTAGACGTACAATGACCTATCCTCTGCTCTTAGACTAAGGAAATCCTTAATCCTCCATCTATTGATTTTCCATATAAGTTTTATTGATGCTACCAACTTTGTCCCTGAGCTTTTTGGAGTGGGCAATTCTACAGAGCTAATTATGATGCTAATTAAATCAAAACAATGGTCTCTGTTTTCTCACTTGCATCAGCACAAGTTAGAATGAGAATCACTTTTTCTTTCATATTGTTAATCTAAATTCATCCAATGCTCTCATTTCGCATTAAAAAAAAAGACACAAGCTCGAGCATACACCATAACATCTCTATTAATAAAAATTAGCATTGGTTCTGAGCTTAACTTACTCCATTTGAGATGATTAGCTATAATTGCACAACAATTAAGGATTGACTGACACGCACCAGATGGAATAAATTGGATTTCACAAGTAGCCAGTATAAAGTCCACATAATTAACCCTCATTCTGATATGCAACATTTTGTTTGGAAAAGAGTCCTAGGTTTCCAGTCTCTCAGCATTTTAATAAGTAAATTATTACTCCATTTTGTCCTCAGATGGAAGAAATAATTAATTTTATCAGACAATTCTATCCTCCAACTACAGATCCATATAATAATTTAGCCTATAGCTCTGTCTCCAGCTTAATAAAGTTGGATGGGAGCCCTACAAACTTTGAACATCCATCGACCAAAGTAAATATTACCAGGGAAAAAAATACATGAAAATATATTGTTTCATTAAATGACATAAGCAAGATTTCCTTCAGCTTCAGGGGCAAGGCTAATGAAGTTGGTGTCACAGGCACATTAGAGAGATCACATTCATGCAATATGCAAAACTAAGGACCAGATAATAAACATAAGCTGCTATAGAAATAGTTTCCTATTGAACATATAAGCATGTGTCAGGCAAATCCTTGGCCAAAAAAATTAGAAGAGTCAATTGACACAGAGGTCAATTTTGAGAGCAAAACTTAAATCCAGAATGAGGCACAGTTCAGGCCAAAGAAGCATGCCATGGAAAAGCAATATAGAACAAGCAGAAATATCCTAGAAAAAGAGAATAGCTCATCACTGATGGCCAGTTGCTTAGGTAAGGTATAGGAAACAACAGGAAAGGTGTACACAGTACCACAATGCTGCCATACATTTACTGAATAAAAGCTTTAACACAGGAGGTTTTAACAAAATGCCAGAAAATCACAATTAAACACAACCAGTAGAAAACTGGTCTATCAAAAAAAAAAAAGTTGGAATAGCAAATGATAAATACAAGTGGACACAGCTATTTTCATACTGGATCTGAAATACTGGAGGGATGTAAACAACAGAATTATTAACTGTGCACTCTAAACAGATGAAGTCTCCTTTGTACAGGAATACATAACACCATGCATTGCCGCAGACGGAGGGCTGGCTTATGCACATTAGAAATTATGTGGTCCATATTTAAGCACATACAAAACTTAAAAAAACAGTTTGTGTTTATGTCTAGATGCTTTAAATTGCATGTACTCTGGAATATGATAATTAGAACCTATTTTCATTTCAAGACACAGAATGAGTTCAAAACAACTAATGAGCTCATGTATGGATGTAGCAATCAGGGATCCTGCAGTGGAGAATTAAAAGGTCATGTTATAATAGCAGCTTTGTTTCTCTCATATGGAATGGTTAACACTAAAAATTATGTTTTCAATATCAGAAAAGTAGTAAATTTAAAAAGACAGGCAAATTTCATTTATTTCATATGGGCAGTTTCACCGCTGCTAAAATTAGAAAAAAAAAAGTTAATGCAAATAAAAAAGGTGTATATAGACATATTTCTTTTATTTCTGATCAAGTTCAATTTCTTTAGCCCGCCAAAAACCATTAAATTTTTATTTGCACATCTGCAACATAAGTGAAAAAGGATCTTGACCTATATGTTTTTTATAAGGCAGTTGAAGATGAAACAGTTGCTCATTAGACTTCCACTGACAACAGCCAGCTGTGGGAGAGCTGTATTTATTTCCCTTTCGCACCCGAGATGACTTGAACCCATATCATCCTTTTCTCAGGAGATTGCCTTAATCTCCATAGTGTAGCTACTGGAGGGTGCTTCCACAGATAGCTCTTCCGTGAAGCCTTTTCTCTCGTTATGTAACAAAACAACATGATATTAATTGCAGCCAGGACTGAGACCCAAATGAAATCCTTCATGCCATACATTCCTACAGTCATATATGTAGTATTTCAGTTCCCAGCTTACCCCTCTCCACCAGCTTCCTCCTCTCAGATTGACCAGTTTGGCCCTCCAGATTATTAAAATCAAACTTTGGTGGGAATTCAGGTACGTAGATGTGCATAAAATAGCCTTTTTTTTTTTTAATTGCTTGAAAACAAGAAATGTGTTTTCAACTAAAGCCACAATTTTCAAGTCACTCTGATGAAGATTCTTTTCTGAAAGAATGGAAAGGATCAAGTCACATACATCATATTTGACACTGGGAGTGTTGGTTTCATCACTCCTTATCAAGAAAAGTTTAAAGTTCTCGGCGTACTAAATCCGTAAACTTTAAACTAAATATCAAATCATTCCTTAAAAAGAAAAAATTAGTTTACCAAGAAAATTATAACTGAAAGTAATTGAAGGAAAAATGTTTCACACTTTCACAGTAAACAGGCCTAAATTACCTATATCCTTCTTATTCTCATTCAAATTTTTCATTAACTGCAGTGGAACTTCATGGCAGATTTCAAACAGCAGATATTCAAGGGAGATCTTCCTCCCCACTTCAGGAATAAGATTGAAGCAAAATTTCAGCAATGGTGGGTTTCTATTATGACATTTGAAAAGTCTGTCTGTATTGTATGCATACTCCATGCACAGATATTGAATTAAAATTACCATTTATTATTGTACCAAGTTATATTTTCTGAAGCATTCATGATTGAAGACCTAATAAACTCACAGGACTTTAACCAAGAGCTAACTCATTCTGGTCAGAGCAAATGCAAACATGATAGTGCTTAAAAACAAACAAACCAGCAGAAATCAGTCACTTGCTAGACAGCATTACAATTTTCCCTGATAGTATGTCAACAGTTTAAAACTGTAATCAATCTGTATTCATTCAGAAACACAGCTTCTTTTTCTTTTTTAACAGAAAACAGAACAATAGGAAGAAAAAAAAGCAAATATTGCCTGCCAAGTTTTGAATGCTGAATAAACGGCCACACTTGGAAAGCTTATCATGGTGTTTGATTTCCCAACCACAACCATGTACTCTGAGAACAGCACTTTTCTATCATGCCTGACAACACAGGAACATATTAATGGAAGAAATGATGACTTTTTATAACTAGCAGCTTGGTTAAAATGTGGGTCCCAATTAAAGTTGGTGTGACATACTAATCAAACTGTAAACACCCAGGATTTTATGCATATGGGGCAAAAAGACCTTAGTCTCTTGAAGGCCTCATCATATCTAGCACAATTTTCAGAAAGACCAACAAATGGACCCAAAATACCATGATGTACTGAAAAAGTTTCTTAATTCTATCATTGCTAAGTTGGCCTCGATACTCATCCCTTTGGCATAATTTTTACAAGAGCAGTTAACCTCCATGGAAATAATGTGCCTATCACCTTGTTGAGAAACTACTTTTCAAATGTAATTATAAAGCACAAGATAAAAATTCCACAAAAATGCTGAGATGAGCTGAAGTATGCACTAATAAAAGGGAGTTTTGTCAATTGTCAAGTAGTATATTTGCTACTATTTCTCTGCATTGTGATTTGTCATATATGGTAAGTAAGAGCAAAAAGTGAAACACAGAAGTGAAACTGAAAGATTAAGGACTTCATAACTGCTGATTTATAAACCTCTTAGCTGAGGATATGATCAGAATCCCTTGCAAACAAATTCAAGGGTCAGACTAAAAGCTTTGCTTCACTTACTAGGCCCTTAGATAAATATATTAGTTATACATAAAATATAATAGTCACTACAAAAATAGACATAACCCAACTAAATGAAAGAATACAACCTCTTTGTATCATGAGAATGAATAACTATTTGGCTATTCATCATTTCTATGTATTGCTCTTCTGTTCATTTAATAGATTTTTAAGTCAGAACATACCATTAGGATCATTTATTTTGATCCTCTATGAAGTGCACTAATTTCCTCAGCAACCCTGTGACTTCTCATGAGGTACATGATATTGAAGGAAAAATAAACTGTTGCAGCTTTTCATTATGAAATTTTATCACCAAAGGAACCTACCACTGAAAGCTTTAATTTTAATGGAATTTCCACCAAGTAAATTAGATTTTATTTCTTATTAAATTGGTTTCACCAGTTTTCTGTTTGTTGTCAGCCAAAAGCTAGGACCTTTAATGCTAGCAAGTACATAGCTCATAAATGTTCCACTCTGAACTGAGGGGAGTACACAATGCACAGAATCACAGAATGGGTCAGGTTGGGAGGGTTCACAGTGGGTCATCTGGTCCAACCTCCCTGCTCAAGCAGGGTCTTCCCAGAGCACATTGCAAAGGACTGCATTCTCCAAAAGCATTGCATGAATTAACAGTGATGCAGTTCATATCACTAGATCTACAACCAGAAACAGTGACATTTATTCTATTAATAATGCTGGGATCAGCATGTGCCATGGGCATACTGTGCCTGATTTAAGTATGATTGTGGTAAACAAAGATCTGTATTATCTATGTCCAACTGGAGAGATAAAAACGAGCAGGTGGTGTATGAAACTCCCAGCAGATACAATGTTAAACATAACCTACGCTAACAAAAGTGCTACCCTGAACGAGCACACGTCTCTCGATAATTCCAGCAAACATTTCTGCTCTAATCAGAGGATTGAATACAGAATTAGTGACCTAGAGCACTGAGTGTCATGTAAAGGAAAGTTTTACTCTGATGTGACAAAAGTCATCCTTTGCCATTTGTCCTTTTTTATAAAGAATTAACATTCTCACTGTGAGACCAATTTGCTCAACAAGTTATTACATTCACCTTCTTGGTAATTTTCTTTATCTGCTTTCAAAGCACTCTTGGAAATTCACACTTTTTATACACACTTGAAAATTCAACCAAAATGACATTGTCTGCTTTTCAACAATCAAAAAGGACCTCAAATTTACAACAGAAAACCTTCCCACCTCTCACCTGGAGATGGTACTTCAGAAGGCAACTGTAATTCAGATTCATTGCGTTTATGTACTTCAAACCCGTGGCTATTTACTAGCAGGGAGAAGTTCAAACATTACAGTTCTTGTTGGCGGGAAACTCCGAAGATCAAATTGTATGTTCAAACAACCACATTTTCCCTCTGTGGTTCCAGTCTTCTAACATCTGAGAGTCCTGCTGTCAAAACACCCTCCCATAAACCTGAAGAAGGATAAGTGACCTACCTTAGAAAGCCCGCCTACTTCCAAATAGAAGCAGATAATGAAAACATTCCAGGTGACCCACAGGGCAGTCCACACTGTGTACTAAACACAAAGCCGGATGAGAGCAAAAAAGAGAGAAAAATAAAATGTGAAGATGAAATAGCTTCATACTGAGCAGATCAATAATAAAAAACTGATATCAATAAACATTGTTCTTCTGGGAACAGCCAAGCACAGAGAGTTCAGAAAAGGAGCTCCCCCTGCAGAAGTCCCCTAAGAACCACTGGAAATTACAAATCCAATATTCATTGCTGTACTAAATAAATACCAATAAAACAGATTTATTCTTTACAGTTTTACACTATCCTACTGATATCAATTAAGCCCAAAATGCTGACTTAAACACTGGCTTTGGGACAACTCTGAGTCATTTTAAAATCATAATTTAGCTCTGTTAAAGGAAATATCAGATAAGCACAATACCTTAAATAAGTAAATATTATTGAAATAACATTTAAATACTATGAAGAAAGGTGCAAGAAAAAAAACCCACAACCAAACAAAACAGAAGATCTATTGGTCTGGTAATCCAGATTTTTCTCTTTTTAAACCAAAAAGTAACATGTAAATCTGATCTCTTGAGAGTCTTCCACAGTAAAACGTAGTTTAATTACATTAAAATTAGCTCACTACTTCTCCAAGCCTTTTGCCATGAACCTGGTCCTACAAAGCTTGCTTAACTGTTGAATGTATCCATACCTGTTCTGGGTTCTCCAGCATTGTACTGAACTCATACACCACCCACAGCATGAACGTGACATTAATTCGTCTACTTTAAATCATCTTTTGCATTTTAACTGTCAGCACAACAGACTGGCACCATTTCTTTACAGATGCACTGTTTACTGACATAGAGCTGTACTCTATTCCCAGTGTACTCTCCAGGCACTCCACCTCAGGAGCATTTCATCCTGATGGGCCAAGTGTCCATGCAGCCAGACAGGAGCTACATCCACCACAACAATGCAATGAGCAGCAGCACTGCCACTTTACCTTCACCGTGGAGAACTGCTGCTAAGAGCTTTTGCAACTCTAGTTAGCTGTGGTCAGATGAGGGTTAGTATCTATTGTTTTGCTTCAATATAATCATTAAAGCTCCACATACTAATCTACAATGCATTTCATAGGTGCCATCAGTTTGCCATTCTTGGGCAGTTTTAGGTTATGTTCCCCTCTTTGTTCCACTCCCTGTCACATATAATGAAAGGTTCAGGTGAAGAGGGTTGAATTTTTCCCCTCCTTGATTACTCCCCCCCTGCACAGGGCCATTTCTGTTCACCACAATGTCAACTGCTTTAATATAATTTCTTCTGAGGTATGTAGGCAGTTAGGCAATTGGTATGGCCCAAGAAGTAGGTCATTAATAAACAAAACAAGAGTAACATTCCTAGGTCATTTCCTCCGTCTTACAGAGAAGGGCAGTGTGGCAACTGAAGGCTGAGTTATTATAAAATAGACAAAATTGTTGTGGCCTGTGAGCAATATGAGGTCTGTACTACTCATATGACTAACTTAGAGTATATCACATTTTACTACATTTGTTGACTTTGTAGTAGCTCATCATCAACTACTGATTTTCTAATATTTATATTCAGAACATTACGTGCAGAGTGTTCAAAATTAATGAACAACTCATATAATCCTAGTTTCATGTAAAAAGCAAAATTGAGCCTATTTGGGAGAATTCTCCTTTTTAAGAAAGAATTTTTTTGTCTCTCCATGAACTAAATCTGTCATTACAACAAAAGGAATTCTATTTGATCTGCCAGGCCAAGCCAAATCTCTTAATGGCCTCATTCTGTCCCATGGGCACCAATGACAACTCTGTACTGTGCAGGCAAAAACTGTCTGAATCTGCTTTCCCAGGCCAGGCTTTGCTGTTTTACAGAGTTAGGACTGGTTTGGTTCCTGATCCACCATGAGGATTACTGGAAGAGGAGTGCATGTGCAGAGCAGGTGTGCCCCTCGAAACCCAGCTGCTGTGTATGGAGAGGTTCTTCCTACACTCGCACTAGTTGCAGAAATTTAAATTTGAGATCCATTTGCTTTGTAAACATAATAAGTACATTATATTCAGTAATTAGTACTATATATTTTTTTAAAGTAGGGAAGTTATTGTCTTCTTGGATATGCAAGGAGAAAATTTTTTCTTCCATAGTTTCAAAGGTACTTAAGGAAAGATTATAAGATAGCAAAGGCAAGAAAGCAAAATTAGGAAATGTCAGAATTTGGGCTGTGTATGCCAACTAACTCTTTTATTTTGCGGTTGTGCAATATAATGCAAACATTAATTAAATCATCACAGATATATTTTCATTTTAAAAGATCTTACCTCCCCTAACACATTTCATGAACAGCTAGCACAATACTTCTTTCCTGCTTGTTGTTCAGACCCTGCTCTGAGGAAAGAATATTAATTTCCTCATGAGGTTTACTAAAATGCTCATCGCTGTAATGTGTGAGAGCTGCACAAACATTAACTAATTTATTTTATGTTATAAGGGAATGACACAGCTCTCAGAATGTAAATGATGTTCTGATACATGCAGAGATTACATTCAGAAGTATTCATACATTATAAGCATCCAACTTGACGTCCTTAAGAGTTCATTTTTCAGAATGCTTGAGGTTATACACTCAGTTTATAAACTCAGTGTTCAGCTCCCTGTGGCTGAGCATGCAGCACTTGTGCAAATCAGACCACGAGGTCTCAAGACAACAACCCAGAACACAGGGGGAAAACAAAGCATGTGACAAGTTTGGTTAAAGTGACTCGCTTTGTGTCAAAAGAGGTTTCAGTGGTTGAGAGCAGAGATAAAACTCAGCTACTCAGCACAGGCTTCACAGCAAAAGCAATCCTTTTTTTCTTGAGAGCATATGCCTCATTCGACCCAGTGTCTTCTGTTTTCTGAAAGTCAAGTTTCTATTCTACATCTGTGATCACCAGAAAACCCCCAAATGTTTGTCCTTTCTACTGAAACTGAGGCAACAATATAAGAATTAGTAGGTGTCTGTCTAGTTTGAATCTGCAAATATATAAAAGGATCACAGTAAGACTGCACAGAAAGGCTTTAATAGCAACTTTTCTAAATTTTTGAGTGGTTCTTTCTGAAAAATTTGTAACACATTCTGACATTATATGCATTGCGTAAATTTATAGGTATATACCTTCTAGGTTAAAAAAACCCCACCAAGCAATCTTCCATTATGTGGCATCACATTAGCACCTGCTTGAGTCACTAAGAAAGGTGTAACTTTTAGATCCATGATGCAGACTTCTTCTTTTTGCTAGCAGAGCAACAGCCCAAATTGCCATCCTCTGTGTGAAGTGACACATCAGGTATGCTGGCAATTTTCTCTCAGTGCAGGAATGGTTAAGGTCTGAGACATCAGGTCCACACAGACCCTCATGTTTCATTTCCCTAAGGTATCTGAACTGTTTCATGATCTGACCTGCCACTCAACTTCGCCCACTCTGTGTCCTGAACATTATCGTGTCCATGCTGCCATTCTGCTTACTCTTGCTTCCCCACACCCAGTGATTCCTGCCTAGTTCTTTGGCCAGCCTCATTCTGTCCACCCCAGATCAGCTGGCCTCATACTCAGTGTCACAACCCTCACCATATCTGGCATGAAGAAGAAATTTTCCACGTAGGTTGAATCAGTAAGAAGAGTTGGTATTTTTTATTTTATACCCCATAAGATGCACCACTTAAAATCACCTGGATGTTTTTGTAAGAGATCCCTTCCAGTAGAAGGACCTAGGACTAGGTCATATCTTCACTTATTTCTCCCCATGGTGTACGAAATCTTTGCTTGCTTTTGGTCTTTTGCACTAAAGATTGAATACTATGTGGTGTGAGGAAGTATTTGAAGTCTTATAAATAATGTGGAGGGAGTACTCACTGAACCTTACAGGTTAAATGTCTAATAAGTTACTGTCTAGCCTAGTAGGTTCCTTTCAGGTCCCCTTTCATAATGCCAGCCTCTCTACAACAGTGAGATTTCTATACCTCTTTCGACTCTACAGTCATATTGAAACCAATGCAGAGATACATTTCATGTATCAGTGAAATATAAACATTTCTAGAGTTAAAACATTGGCATTGGATGGACACAATGTCACAAAAACAACTGGTAAAAGAAAAAGAAGGAAAATTTCTAAGTTTGAATAATACTAGGATTGTGGGATAAGTTTAGCTTTAATGAATAAACTATCTCAAGAGTATATTTAAATCTGAAGTGCAGCAACTACTCTGACAGTGTCATGGCATTAGAGGGAATGAATGTTGGCTCGGGGACACTTCAAGGGAAAGAAGCAACTACTGAGTCATCAAATCATCCCCCTGTAACACCTGGCATCAGTACTTGCAGAACCTTACTAGGCATATTTATGAAAGATGGCATGGGAAGTGACATAAATCAACACAATGGAGCAGTAACAACACAACACTTACCAGGAAGGAGATTCAACGAGTAATTTTGGAAGCCTAAATATTTCACATGTGTTTTCACTGTCTGTATAACATTTGCTTGAATACTGTATAAAATATCCTATACAGCCTTTCTTCTGCTGTTCTGTTTTTTTATTTGTTTGGGGTTTTTTAAGAAACTCTCTGCTGGCTTTTCAACTTTATCCAGTGTCTATACACATATTATTTAATGGAACACATTAAGGCAAGTAAAGCAGAGATTTCCACCATAGATTCTCCCTATTTAAGTGTATTATTTTCATCTCTCACTATTCATTAACACATTTTTTTTCAGTTTTGGGCCTGGCTTGTGCAGTTTTAACTGTATGACTCATCATTTAGAAGCTTTCTGAAGTCCCATATCAGAAGTAGGAGAGGGGGAAAATCCTCAACTTTAACAAGTATCCTGTCATCATCATTAATCAATTTTAACAGCCCGAAAATCTTGCTGGTGATAGCAAGATCTATTAAGAAAGGAAAAGCATGAACAAGGAAATGGATCACAGAAGAGCTCTGGAGCTTCATGACAAGAGTGTAACAGCATGGTTAGAACTGAAATTCAGCTGCTTCTTTCTTCTTTGCAAATGTTTGGGTAAGTTTCAAATGAGCTAATATGGGAAAATTAGGAATCAGCTCTGCACTTTTATGTCCCCTGGGAACTTTGCACTGATTTAAATCAGTCACAAAATATTCAAATACTGAAAATAGCACACCTGCTTAGTGACAGGACAGATTGTTCACAACATTTATCTAAATTGCTAATTAATGCAAAACCTATTAGAAATAATTATTGGATTTAAACTAATTAGGACACTTGGAGTCAATGCTGTCACTCCCTCTCTCTGTTTCCTAAGCTCTGAGGATTTGGAATTTTAGGTATGAGGAAGTGAAATTCCAGATTTATTTCAGAATCACCATCCATATAGTCCTGTATCTGAAGGACTGTAGACAGTGAACATGAACCACTATCTTTAACTACTTGGAATGACAATTCTATTCCACAGAGATGCCTCATGTATCAGCCACTGCATGGCAGCTCTTAGATAGTGGGGCATTTTTTTGATAGAAAGCTCTCATGGCAAATTTTGTATCACTCAAACTAATTTCTTTATTCAGACTTTTAATCTACAATGGCTATCCTTATGCTGCAGCTTATGTGGTCACTAAATCCTCGTGATAAACTGGCCAGCCTGGGTTCAAATGCAGTGGAAGAGTCAGAAGCATGCAACTGCTATTGTGTTTATCGTTTTCTATTGCAACCCTCACTAAACTCCTTGGCTCTACATACCTGCAACAAAAGCCTGCTCAGTTGTGCCTGCAGAAGCAGTTTCATATTTGACTGCAGTATAGATGTGCTTCAAGTTATGGCCCTACATGTATTATATTTATTCACTTACTTTCCCATTCCTTACATATATTAAAATTTGAGGAGACAGAACATGACATACGCAGCATAGGATGACAAAGTGAAAGCTTTTGTGTAACTTCACTTGTCAGGGAAACCTTCAGGCACAGACTTCATTGCATGGAAGACAGATTAAAAACATTCTCTTGAGGTTAAACAATGACTCTAGAGCTGGTCAGATGAAGTCAAGATCACCACCAGAGTATGACAGATTATCATGAGAACAATTTGTGCTCACATGTGCCAGAATAATTTTGTGGACACAGTTTACAGAAGTAAACCATTGTACCTGACATGATTCTCTCTTTACTTCAATTTTTTTATATTGTGATGGGATCATCTGCACTAGTTGAGTTGATTTCCAGGGAAGTCTTATGGAAAAGACAATTGATACTAAACATAATTTTCTTGAAGCAGTTAGTTACTTTTCCAGCTAAACTGGGTTAAATCAGAAGTTTCATCAATCAGAGTACATAAAAGCATGACCAAAATATTTATTCAGCCACAGTATTTATATAGACACAGTACCAAATTCTTGGGACACCAACCACTAACAAATCCAGGGGCTTAGATGTGGCTGAAAGTGCAGCTATGGACATGGAAGGCCATGAAGCTTCTCAATGAATTTGAAGCCTAATTCACTACTCAGAGTCTGGGTAAGAATCTCTCTGCATTGTGTTTAATACTGAAGTTCAGGATTCTACTGAAAATTTGCATTAAACAGACTTTATATTTAAAGTTAGCAGTAAAAGTTTACTGCTGTAACAGGCGGACCATCACTTCTGCCTTAGTGAATACAGCCAGTATGCAGCTGGCACTGGTAGGGGTCTTTACTTTCAGTACCACTGACTCCTTCTGGGGCTTTTGAGGACAGTGGACAAAGCTAAGCTGTGGTTGGGAGAGCTCTGGGTAGCACGGTTTCTGGGGAGCATGTGTTGGGTGTAGCCTGGAAGATCCTCAGGCTACAGCTCAACAAGGACTTTAAGCTGCTGCAATCCTGCACTGCTGCAATCCTGCACTCCATGCACTTCTCTCCTTCCTCTGGTGACTTTTTCCCACTTCCCCTCTCCCATCTCTTCCCTTCTGCTGGAACAAGCAAAACACATAAAAGAGCTGACCTACACTTAATTAACACCAGTAAAGAAAGTAATTGCTTTTCACCTGGATCTGTTCTGGTTTGACAGTTTACCAAGTGGCTGAACTGGTGCCCGTGCTGGTGCAAACAGAGGAACAGCACAGGGACTGAAGGCAGCAGCTGAGCAAAGGCAGTATTGCTTATGCTGCCTTGAGGTATCCACTGAATTCAACCTGAGGACAAGGCTGAACTGACAAGTTTGGAGCTAGCAACAAGAAAAGTCTTGCAACTCCTCCTTTCCCCTCCACCTCCACGCTGCTGCTCATAAACGTGCAGTCCCAGTCCCTGCCTTATGCCAGCCCTGGTAACCATTGGGAACCTCGCAGACTGGATTCAGGTTACCAGTTTAGCTAAAAACTCTCTACTTCTTGCCAGGTTGGTTTCCTGACAGCTTAGAAATGGAACTTACTGACAGGTCCAGTTAACTCCTGCCAGAAGTGGGGGTGAGGATCTGGGGAAGTGTTCAGTAGGGAACAGTGGGAACAGGAAGACATGACAGACACCCTCTTCTGCTGGTGTTGAGTTGTGAGACTGGTTACAGATACCTTGTGTTACAGGCACCCTTCAGACTTCATCATCTGGCTCAAACTATTCCTACTTCACTGTAAACCCTATGTTAGTAAGGACACAATCACAGATTGCTCAGAGAGGCAGTGATGGGATGAAGAAGTGGGTAATCACAGAATATTCTGAGTTGGAAGGGACACACAAGAATCATTGAGTCCAGCTCCTCAGTGAACGGCCCGTACAGGGATCGAACCTGCGACTTACGACATTATTAACACCATGCTCTGACCAGCTGGGCTCTAAAGCCTTGATCTTCCCCACTAATGAGTATCGGCATCAGCTGTAGCTAGAGCTCTTAAATATATGCTTAAAGATAAATCAGAATATGAGTTCAGTTAAATCAGCATAAAGCATCTTGCTGAGGAGGTGTTTCTTTCTTTAATTATGAGTTTTCTACCTCTACTTTAAGACAACTTTCATATAGCCTAAAATGTTCAATTACATTGGAAAAGATCTAGAAACAGTCAACATCTGTTGCATTTAATTTGATAATTAAAACAGAGCTTGCATCATTGAGCAGAGTACTGAACCTGAGGGGCAAAAAATTTTGCAGTGTTGCACTTCAGATATGAATTTCCCACATAATTTTACAGATGCTTACACTCACTTCTTATGTATAAAATGGAGTGCATGAAGCAGAAAGGCGAGTCATCAATACCCGGATGCCCAGTTCTTCAACCACAGATAATAGACAAAAGTGTTATTTTTTATATAAATCCACTTTCAATTCATTATAGTCTGCTTGTAAGCTTAGCTAACATGAGTATAACCTTGGATGCATACTTTGTTCACATGACAAAGAATTACAGAATTCCAGGCTTGACTGGAAAAGATGAAGCTTTTTAAGTATTTGTTTAATGAGTTTTCCCCAGTCGACATTTATTTCATTCCTCTGTGAGGAAAAAGAAAGATAACGTTAGCCTCTTAAAATCCATTACTGACAACACAACCACAATGTTCCAAATACAGCCATTACCAGGTAAAGACATAATAT
Source organism: Corvus cornix cornix (assembly GCF_000738735.6). Classification (NCBI taxonomy): domain Eukaryota; kingdom Metazoa; phylum Chordata; class Aves; order Passeriformes; family Corvidae; genus Corvus; species Corvus cornix. The sequence continues at coordinate 117,595,861 of NC_046333.1, read as the reverse complement.
TCATCCATTCAGGAGAGAACACAGGGGAGGAACAGAGATTTTTTTTGTTGGCAGTTTACTTCACAGCTTTGAAATTTCTTTTTATTCCTGGCTATATTGAGAACGTGGGAAAAAAACTGTGAAGCTTCAAGTTACATGCATCAGAGAGAATTTACAATAATTCAGGGTCAAAGCCAAAAATACAGGTCTTGACAAAATTACATGTAAGTAAGAAGAAGACTTCTTTGGAACCCATGGGTCACAGGACCAAAGAAATTTCTACAATCCTTGCTTCTCCCTGATTAAGAGAAAGATGTAGCTAAATATAACTTGACCATTGCAAATATTTTTTTTAAACGCCATCAAATCTGCTTGTCTGCTGCAAAAAGAACAAAAATTTGTATTTCATTTATTTATTTACACATAGTCTAATTGACTTGTACCATAGTGATAGTTTTGGCAGCACTTTCTCCAGATAACCTGTTTCTGATAACGTACAAAATCTCAAAAAACCCACTTAGTAGTCCTAAATTTGCAAAAAGACATGAAGACCTCTACAGTTTCTACAAAAATACCATCTGGTGTTTTGAAACCAAGAAAATTCTGCTTTGCAATATGACAGGTTTTAAAACCAATTGCAAAACAAAACAAAACAAAAAAATATATATATAAAATAAATGAGACTTACCACGACTATATATCGAGGCCTAAATTGGATGGTTCCAAACAAACCCAAAATGACAACTATTATTTGTAGAAAATTGCCAAGGATAGGAGCCCACTGGAAACCAAGGAAGTCAAAGATTTGTCTCTCTAATGCTGCCAGCTGTAAGAAAACACAGAAACGGAACACTTTTTAATTATGGGTTGGACAGAACACTTGACATTTTCTTATTTGCACCAGGCTTCACCAGTGAGTGAGCAAAGCTATGCAAACCTTGCTATTGCTTCTGAAATACCATCATGCTCCCTCCATTCGACATGTCCGTTTTGTTAGATTTAGTCTCAACTAGACTCGACTGCAAGTTCCTCAGTCCATTCCTAAAAGCCCAAAAGAGCAGAGCAGGCCCAGATGAGTCCCAGACATGGCCACTATGATGCCAGGAGTTCCTTATGCAGGAAGTAAGGAAGAATGCTGGGAGCTCCTCACTACCCAAGGCACAGATGTAGGCTCAGGGGGTGAAAGGCAGCAGAAAATGTTGGAAGACCTCAGAGCAAACTTCTTCAAAACCAACAGCCAAATGAGCCATCTGTGCTCTTCAAAAGCTGTTACATTACTTTTGTGCAACTACAAATCAGAAAGAAATGGTGGCAGCCTAATAGCTCTTGTCCCACTGTCCTCATGGTATTTTGGGTCTGGATTTAGTTGGGTGTGGAAAAGGAGGAAGCTAAGAAACTTCAACCTTCATCCGTGCAGCAGCATGGGATTCTTATGTAAATCTGCATTTCTGAACACTAGGCAAAAAAAGAAAAAACAAAAAGCCAGATATAAAATTCTACTGCAAATACATTTGCTACTCATTTTTGACAATCCAGTCCACTGTTCTAAACATAGAAGAATCAACTTTATTAGCAGCATATTTGTCGAAGTTTAAATTTAGTTCAATATTTTTGCAGCTGTAGCAAGATATTCTTGAGCAGCTAAATAGAAGCCCACTGAGAAACAACTGAGTTTCTGTGCTTGCTAGAATTTATTAACATCTACTTGATTTTACTACATTGTTACAAACCCTAAAATTTACTGAAATATGCACTTACAATATTTATAACTGAGACAGATGGAGCAAGCATGGCTCTATGAATACCAACCAAAGTATTATCGTATCTGGGTATTTCACATAAACCATTTCATTTTACACATTGTAGGCAGATTCAATCTTCACCTACAAGATGGGGCTAAGTGTCACGGAGAGTAGAATCCATTTTTTCTGTACAAAAGCCTTCCTTACAGCAGACATGAAAACCACATTCTCTATGCTGAGGTTAATAAATATGATAAATCTAAACAATGAAATGAACAAAAATTGAATCATCAGGTTGGTGCAGCTCCTTTGAAATCAGTGAAGTTATACTGACTTTTATCAGCTGAAGATCAGGCCCAGAATATATAAATGAAAAATCACACAGTACTGTACAAGGGCACCCCAAATCCCATGTGAAAGATGGTAAGTGAAGAGTTTTGAAAGCTCTTGGCACAGGCAGAATTTACAGTTTATGGTCTAACAACATGCTGAGAGTCCTGTATCACATAGGAAGGCATTTATGACATCCATGACCAGAGCCAGACACTTTTTCATTCCCATTACAAATGGAAATCTTCTGGGTCATCAAAACAGCTAAAAAATTCACAGACCACCAGTTTTCAGAGACAATGTGTCTTCTTCCTGGAGCCCTGACATTACCAAGCAAGCAGAGGATGGAGCTGTCAAATCAGAGTAGGATTTGCTTAGTGCTACCTCTGCCCTGACATTCACTGAAACTCTCCTGCAGCTTTGGTCTTCACCTGCACCAATAAACTGAGTGTGTCCTATTACACTCCCAGCACTGAAGGCAGCTGGCTTAGGATTCTCTCCATTAAAGTGTCCTTGGCTCTGAAACAGGGCAGCTGTGTGCAAACCATATACTTACCTACTCAAAACAGCCCTTGGCCATGGGTGAACTCTTTGGGAGGACCAGTGGTCACAATAACCCTGGTTAACGTGGCAGAAAAGTCTAATGGGTCACTAACATCCACAATGTCACTGCCTGGCTTCTTCCCTAGGCACATGAGAATGTGCTGGTATAGGGAGCAGGGAGCTTGCCCAGAGTGGGTATTGAGGACATTCACTTCACACTGGTGGGTCACTGAAAGACATGGATGCCTTTATGCAATTTTATGTTGCTTTGAAACACCTAGAGCTATCTGAAAGACAAAAGCCTGCAGTACAGATATGGATACTGCAGCACAGATATGAATGAACCTGTTTAGTATCTGTCCCTTCTTAAACTCACTGTTGGGATAAATTTTCAGATCAGCACCTTAAATGCCTGAAAAACGTAATATTGGAGCATAAATGAACACAACCATTACACTTTGTGTTGGGGCCCTCCCCCTGCCATGGAGCCCTGGGAGAGGGGCCCTGGGGGGGACACACGGGGTTTCCCTGCCCCTGGTCAGTCTCATTCCCCATTGGTTGGTTTGTGTTCCCCAGGGTGGCCAAGGACCCTCGGGTCCCGTGACTGCGGGGTTCCTGAGCGGAGCCCCGGCCATGCAGCTGGAGAAATAAACATCTCTGAAACATCTACCACAAATCTGTCCATATATACTTCGTTTCCACGGGACTCCTGGTTTGAAATACGCTTGTTGCAGTAATCCCTGCTGCGACACTTTGCCACCAGACTCATGCTAAAAGGCTTGGTGTTCAACTCATGCCTAAACTGGATCAGATAAAAAGTTTGCCTTCACGTGCATCTGCCTGATATCTGCCGAGCAAGTTCTGAGTACATCCATCAGGCAGGTCTGGGCTCCCACAAAATAGCACAGTGGCCACAAGTATATTCCCAAAGGTGCACATGTGTATAGTCACCATAGACAGAGTTACACATAAAAAAAATTATTAGTCTTTCCTTGGATTACTGTGGCTAAGGCACCCACCACAAACACAGAAAAATAAAGTTCAATTTCTTCTCCTGCTGCCTGCTGAGTTATTCATTCCTCTCCTCCCACTTCCTATCCATTAGGATACCAAGGGAAAGAGCTTCTCTTTGAAGCTGTGTCACAGGCAAAAAAATAAAAATTTGTATTTCATGAGCCAAAAACAGAGCACAAGCAGAAACGTGAGTCTACAGTCTATTGCTTATGGCACTTATACAAAACTGGGAGAGCTGCTTGTGTTTCTTGCCTGCAGGGCTCGCTCTTTATTTTATATACAGTGACAGCATGAAACCACTGAAGGAGCCCTGGAAGCAGGATGCCAAGCATACAGTACCACTCCTTCCCCACTAAGAAGTGTTTTCACCATCAGGCTATGCAGAGAGACCTTCCTGCACAGCTAAGTCTCATTTATTTTGCTCTTGTCACCAGCACAGAGTAATTTGTCTCATCCCTAAAGCCCACAGAATACATTAGCAGGGGTGGTGCGGGGGTTGAGGGGAATCTAAAGAAAAGAAAGAGGTAGGAGGCATGTCTTTCCTCCTCAAATTGCTACTCTGTTCTAAATTATAACACCTTGCAGGCAGTGCAGGCAGAAGTTAAAAACCTTATAATTCATGATCATGGCAGAGGAAATGCTAAGTTCTGTTTTCTTTATGCCATGAGCAATATGGACTGAATAGGGGAAACATCTGAGCGCTGGTGTTCTTATGTCTAATATTTCACCCAACAGAGCCCCCAAGAAGCAGTGACCGCCACAAAGTTTTTATCTCTGTGCAATTGAAAAAGCAATCCCTAACACAGGCTGTGATTTGGGTAATTGATTGGACAGAAATAATCAGAATAAAGGGAAGGAAACAGGCAGCTAGGCACATTTAAAAGCTGGTTTTGCACAGATATGAAGAGCCCATACTGCCAATGTTTGCCCAAATCCAAAATCCCTGTAGCCATCAGTGGCCACCAAACTAGCCTAGATTCTGTGAAAGATGGTTTCACGTGGAGTTATGTGCATGTGAGCACCTCAAAATGTTATACCAGAAACAATTTGATTATAAGGAGGCTGTTTTTCTCAACAAGAATTTTTTTCTCAACAGAAATTTTCCCACACGAATTTCTAATTTCATCACCATTTTCAGATTCTTCTGAAAACAGCTTAAAAATCTGAAACTTAAAGGGAAGGGACAGGTTTCCAAAATAAGCTGGCTCAACTTTTCCCATTGCTAAAAGACAGATAGCAATTTAGTAGGGCAGCGGAGCTCAAGGCTGGAGCTGAGGTATGGTCGATGTGACTGAGGTGTTCTGGGGGTTTACTGTCATACCAGTTCCCTCACTAGCTGGGAGAGGCTGCACCTCCACTACTTGTCTTGACAACTAAGACAACAAAGTTTAGGAGTGTCCATAATAAATTGTTGTTTGAAACTCTTTTTTTTTTAAATGAGTAACATAGAAGTGGAATGAAAACCCAAACCTTTCTTGCAAATAAAAGAGGAGGGTTTGTTTTGGCAACTTAAATACCAGGTGTATGTTTTTAACCAAACCTATGTCCAGTTGAATGAAATATTTTAATGAGAACTTATAAAAATCTATCAAAGTTGATGGGAAATAACATTTTCTTATCACAACAACACTTGGAAAAGGATACATGATATTTCTTATTACTGCTGGCAAGGAAGTGCTTTGTTATTTAGTCATCATCATCACTGACAATCTTGTAATGTAAAGTGCATGACTTGGGAGACCAGGACCAGCAGTAAAATGCCCTAGTGGGACTGTAGCACTTCCTTTATTGAAGTCTTGGGTTTTTGCCTCTTTGTTTCACTAAGTCTTCCAAACATTTCCCACTTCCCACTTCCTGCAGAGTACGAGGAGAAGGTACTAAGCTGCAAGATGGGGCTGCAATAAAGTCACTCAGGGTGAACTTTCTCTTTCAAGCCATGCTCAAGCTCTTTTTTATCAAGAGCAGCAAAAACTTTAGGTGAACTAATCTGTTTTAATTCTGAGCTTCTTCACCTAGAAGGATCAACCAGATGTGCAGCACAATCGGAACCTCCTGAACAGAAAAAATAGTGAAACTGTAGCATTAGTGTTTCAAAAGGCAAAGGAGTAGCAAAACAAAAGGCAGCAATCAGCAATGCCGCATAGGATCTGCAGAAGGAAATCACCAAGATGTTCCTAGTCAATGGCTAAATCCAAAAACATTTTTGAGAGAAGGCTTCAACAGAGTGCCCTATGGATTAAACCCTTTCTCTAAATTCTCAGGTCCTGTTGTACTTCAAAATATATGTCAGAAGCTGTCGGAGTGATGAAACACCACAGCAGAGTTACAAAGTCAACTTTCCAAATACATGTTAAAACTCAATTTCCTCTTCTGTCGGAAACATCACAAAAAACAGTTTTATATCTTAATGGAAAAGTTTTGCAAATAACATGTTGGTTTGAGATTAATAAATAGATCCAAATCCATAAGAGAAGTCACTGAATCAAGAGTTTTCATATGTAACAGATCATTTCATACAAGAAAAGACCTAAAAGGGGCTTCATATAAACAGCAGACTATAAAAAAGCTAAATGTAAAAATAAAAGGTTAATGATACAGCTGCAAATTTGATACCCTATAAATTACTAAATTTACAAAACTGGGGTATAATCTACTCTGCATTTGATAGTAAAAAGTTGCTTCAATCTGTCATGTAAGACAATCCCTAGAACTTTTAATAACCAGAAAAGTTTGTTATCTAACAAACTTGTATTCAAGAAATCTAGCAAAAATCATAGAAATAAATATGTAATAACTGGAGAGCTGTAAAACCATATATCTTTGAAATCCTTTTTGAAATAAAAACAATTTTACAAGCTAGGGAAAAAAAGAGAAAAAATCTTATGACTTCTCAAATGGACACTGTCATTGTTACAAATGGACTCAGCTTTCAAAAATTAAACTAGTATACAAAAAATGGTGAATCAAAAAATTACAGTTCCTAGCATTCATTTTCTTAATTCAAGTTAGGAATTATCTGAAACATTTGAATTATGTATGTAAGACTCAAGAGTTGGCCGATGCTGCTAATAACTATCACTGGAGAAGTTCCAGGACACAGCTCATCATCTATACTAACTACTGCTCCTAAGGACAAAGATGTTTTCTTCACATCTTATGGTCAAAAATTTAACTGGTGGCTTCAGGAGGAGTTTCCTGGACACAATGAATCTCTGAGGACTGTTGTTCTTTTTACCATTACCACTGGTTCCAATGTGCTGTGCTGGATTACAGTTTAGTCCAGTTTGGCAGATGCAGCTGTTAAAAACTGAAGTGGTTCCCAAGCCTCCTCCAAAGAAACTCCACCTGGAGCTTTAAGCGCCCTCTGTTCTGAAGCTCCAGGATATTTTTGCTAAGCTCAGCAGTGCAACCACCTTTTCCTCACAACCCATCCTCCCATCGCCTCTCCTCGTCTCCTCTCCCTCCTTCCTTCTTTCCTTCCCTTCTCCCTTTCTTCTCTTGTGCCCAGATTGGTGGGCACTCCCAAAAAGCTACACACCAACACAAGGAAGAGGGCAGTGGCAAGGCAGGAGAGGAGCAGTGGGAGCCTCCTACACCACCTTGCAGCCTGCACATTCAGCTGGAATAGACAAGACCCTGGATCAAGGTCACTCTTAGCACTAGCCACATTTGACTTAAAGCCTGTCTTCACATTTCTTAGTGCTCTTAGGTGTGTATTTCTTTTTCCTTGACAGATGTTCCACTGAGAAAATATTTTTGTAAAACCTTGGGGCAAATGCTCAATATTCACATTTGGAAAATACGCACTTTCTAATTTAAGGGGAAAAGACATCAAAAAGCTGCTAAACTACTCTGGATAAAACCTCAGCTTTGGAGAGTAGAAGGTTGACTTACCACATGCTAAAATCCAGGATTTCTAACAGGAAATCAAAAGGTGATGAAAGAAGAAGGTTAAAATAAATAATTAAATAAATAAATAAGTTGCATTAAAGACTGATGGTAATGCATAAACCACTTTTTATACAAATTTTACACTCCTGCTGTGATTTCAGACTTTTACTGACAAGCTGGACTTCAGTAGAAAGGAAGATAAGATTTAACCGAGAGAAATGCCAGGTTTTTAAAGCAAGGGAGAGCATTTAAACCTGAAGTGGAAGGGAGGTGTCAGATGATCACTCTCAGCTGAAGAATGCTATTTAGCAAGTTAGTGTTCCTCAGCTAAATATTACAGCCTCCTTATCTGCAACTTACTATCTTGCAACAGAGGTTTCATTACCAAAGGTGAGTGTAGCCTGTGTCACAATTAAACATTTAACTTTGACTTAGATCACTTCTTCAGAGCTTTGGTGACAGTTAAAGGAATCATCTGACCACAGAAGAAAGTCTCATTAGATTTTTAATGATCTGCATTCACTTGTCCAGGTGAAATACTAGCTTTTGGGTGATTTTAAGATGGTAATCGCTTATAACAGCTCACTAAATACATTTATAAGACCACGTGTCATGGAGGTTATTGAATGTCAGGAAAGATTCTGAGTAAATCATGAATATTTATAGTAAGTTCAGTTTAATGGAGCAAAAGAGAAACTTTTTTTCTTCTCTGACAATTACTTGTCAGAAAGCTAACTCTGATGATCAAAAGTGCCTTTGCAGTCTTGGTCAGACAGATAGGTAATTGGCTGTCACTTGAGTAAGTTTAAATTGAATATAACGCAAAAGTAATATATGTGCTGAAGGAGCTCAATAAAAGAGCAATAGCCAAGATTAGTGAAGGCCAAAGCATAAAAAGAAAGAAAAGAAAGGCAGGTTCGATAAGAAATATGTTGTCTTTTTAAGAGAGCCTGTGCTGCTTTTCAACAGTGAATGCTATTCTTATTCAGCTGTTCAACTCATACGGAAAATACTCAGAACTAAGTAAAGGTCTTTCCATCGTCCTGGTAACTGCTTTGGTGAACGAGTTCAGTGGAGGGTGATGGTAGTGATAGCACATAATATTGCTGAAGACACGGTATTTTAACAAAACTTTTTTTTTTTTTCTGAGGAGAAAAAAAGTTTCACTCATCAATACTTCACCAGTTGTTCTTTAATAAACGCTTATGAAAAAAGACAGGTAAGGAGCCGGTATATATTCAATGATTTTGAAAGCCAATAAGAAATTTAAGTTACTTTTAAAGAAGCCTGGGGTATATCCCGTCATCTGGTGTACTAAGTATTTCTAAGTTAAGTTATATATAATAGCTTATATAAGTTATTTTGAAAGCTCTAACATCTCAGAACCAAAAGACCCCACTAAATGAATGGCAAAGTTGATTTCATCAGAGAATTTGGACCCTAGTATAAGAAGGAGAGCTAGTAATTTCCAGATCTTTAAAATCTATAAATGTAATTAGAAGATGCTGAAAAGATTCTTTTCTCCACATTTTAACAAATATATACATATATTTATTATCACTATTTAATATCAGGCACAAAACAAAGATAATTCTTAACAGAAAAGTGTTTTCCTAATTTTGTGTACTACAAAAGCCTTGCAACTACATCGGTGATGTGCAGGGAGAATTTGAGTGATGGATTTGATATGATGTCATTATATATTTCACCAGCCCAGCCCTCCAGTTCTGTCTCTGAAAAAGCTCACACAGAGTAAAAAGAAGTCATGACTGCATTAAGGCTGCAGGATCTGGCTCAGAAAGGCAACAGCAAATTATTTAAGAATCTCATCAGCATGAGAAGAAAAGTTTGTTAATGTTTATTCTGCAGGGTGACCTGACTGCAGTGATATAAAGGGTGGCATCAAATAGTCCCAGTTCTGAGCGCACAACGGGTGCCAGGGTGATATACCCGAGGCTGACAGTTACATCTGTACCAAACAGACACCATAAAAATGCAGTTACTATCTTTCAACAGAGGCTTCATTACCAAAGGTGAGTGTAGCCTGTGTCACAATTAAACATTTAACTTTGACTTAGATCACTTCTTAGAGCTTTGGTGACAGTTAAAGGAATCATCTGACCACGGAAGAAACTCTCATTAGATTTTTAATGATCTGCATTCACTTGTCCAGGTGAATACCCAAGTCTATGTGTAGCCATGATAGGGAAGAAGCCAGCTATTGTAATAAAACCCCATAGCGCCAACTCATTACAGCAGAGTGATTTAAGATTGAATTTCAACCCTCCAATGAAGTTGTAACTGATCCCAAAACACTAAAGGCAAGCCCCTTGGCTGCTTGACCTCTAAAATCTTGCAAACAGCTGGAATGAACATGCATATAATGGCATTTAAGACTCCCTTGGTTGTTTCATTTAAATGCCAGCCCACATAAAGCAAAAGACAGTGTAAGAGGGGGTTATAGGTTAAAGACCTTTAAAGATTTTTATCTTAATATGAATGAAAAAGTCCATGTCAAAAGATACTAGAAAGAATGGAAAAGCAAATTACAATTGTCTTCTGTATAATTATATCAAGCTGCATACATGGTGGATTAAGCCCAAAAGAAAGTTTTCATTTGCCACACCATTATATCCCTTCACATCTCCAAATTCTCGTAATTGTAATGTTGTTTTTTTTCATTTACTTGTACATTTGAACACATCCAGTAAATCTCTGTGCTTTTACAGGCTTCCTCAATGCTCAGGTTTAAGAAATGGTGAAGTACTTACTGACTAACTAACAGTAATTAGAAATGAACATGTTTACCACTGCTTTGAATTCCCAAGGCATAATAGGCAAGGTAAGGAGGTAACAGAGAAGGAGGTAGCTTGATAACAATGAAGCTGACAGCCCTAGAGACCTCCTAGATTCTGAAGACTATGGTATCCAGTTTAAAAAAAGCAAAGAGAGAAAAATGAGAGAAAAAGAAAAAGCTGGGAACATTTGCTGCAGGATCTGTACCCAACCCATCGCCAGCATGAAGAGTCTGACTGTGTGGGAAGAGAGGCTGAGATGGGCACCCAGCCTGCGAGGCATAAGAAGAACTGAAATCCCTGTAAGGTAAACAGTAAAACAGTATTTAGAGCCTCTAGTAGATGAATGTCATCCTCCTTCTGGCCAAGGAACAATCCTCTATTCTTATGAAATACATCTCTTTTATGACTCTTTAAAGCCCTCTAAACCTGTGTTTTAATGCAGGCTCCAAAAGAAGACAGAAATTAAACCAGATGGAGCTCTCCTTCCATGACTAAGGAAGATACATGTTCAGAACTCACAAGGACCTGGAGAAGTTAGAGAGTTAGTTCAACGTCCAAGTTTAACAAACTAAAATTGTTTGATACGAGCTTTGGCATAAAATATCACATGGCACAAACTGATTCCTGCCAGATCCTGAGAAACATAAGGTTTCCCACAGGATGATGCATCTTACGTTTATTTTGTGGTTCCAAAACTACAGTGTATCTTCAATCACCAAGTCTCTCCAGGCAAAACAAAGTATTAAGCCAAGGCAGCCAAGTAATAAAAATCATGTGCTGGCTGTTACCTCTAATTTGAGCCACAACACAGAGCCTATTTCCACAACAGGCAGGAGTTTAGATGTCTGCCTGGATAATCTTTCCTTTTTTTTCCTTTTTTCCCCCCAGAAATCTTTCCTTTTTTTTCCCCTTCTCTCCAATGCATCTCTCGAATGCCAGCCATGCAAAAATAGAAGAACGAGATATTAATTTCCAGTTAATAATTTTCTCTTTTTGTCTTTCTTTTCTTCTTTGCCTTTGTTTCGTGAGTTCTTTTACTCAGAGTTTGAATTAAAACGCAGGAGACCGAGAGTTCATCTTCGGACTTAGTTGTTTATTATATCTTATCTGTAATACAGCTGTGCAGAGTGTGCCTCCAAGTTAACAAGGTGGAAAATGGCCGTGAGTTCTAACTTTCAAGGCCTTTTAAGGTCCAAATCACCCAATTATGAAATGCCAAAGAATTCGTTTTTACTTACAATCCAATAACTAACTATTCATGATCCGCACTGCAGGTTTTTTGATCCAATACCAGAACACCAAGATTTGTGAAGAAGAAGGAGAAAAGAAGAACAAATCCAAACCCAAAATCCTCCATATTGTTACATATATCCCATAAACCTAATTTTCTCCATCTCTACATATTCCACCCAGTGATATAACTTGTAATTACATAACAACAACCTCGGTGTTATCACACAATTTAGGAAGCCTTTCCCAAGGTTTCAGGTCAAATACAGTGTGCTTCTGAGGATCACTGTCTGTCAGCACTGAAAGGCTGAAATTCTCAGAACTCAAGAGTTCCAACACGAGATACTGCTGTATTTGACAGTTGCACAAGGGGAAAAAAGGCATTTTAGCACCAGCTCAGAAGTCTGATGGCATGTCTAAATAGGTCCCTGCTCTGCAGGTCATTCACTTGCTGTCAAATGCCAATTTCAAGCATAGTAGCAAGACTCATGGATCCTTTGACTCTGTCATTGCATATGACGAGATTGCATTCATGTTGCCATTCCATTGAGATGAAGACTCTCTGATACTGGATCATTTCATGTTGTCATGTAAAATATAGAAATATCCTTCTCTGTTTACAGCATAGCAAAACCATCCCTCTACCTCCTGAGTTATTTGGCCAGGAAGAAGGGTCAGGATAAGACTGAATAGCAGCATGACAAGTATTTTGACCTCATGTTATCTGAAGTAATACATCGATAAAATTTTTTGCATGAATAACTTCCAATAGAGGGCTATATGGGCATTTTTTGTCTCATTTAGATATATAAGTATGTTTTGATTAAAAAGAATGGGAAGTCGGAGGTTATTCTCAAACACAAAAGAACACTCTAGTTAGAGGTGGGTGACAACATAGCCATATCTTGCTTTAAATCTCACTCTTTTACATGTATTCTAAGATCTGGCCATTCTCTTGTAGAAATAAAACTCCAAATTCACATTATTTTCTGTGATTTTGTAGCCTCATTCCATAGAATGGTGAATAAAATTATATATAACTACATTGTACGGTTTACTAGAAAGTTGTCAACAGAAACACTCGTTCTGGGAAATGATTGTTATAGAGCTACAGGGAAATAAAAGATGTCTTTTGGGTCATCTAAGATAGATTCTAGGATACCAAAATTAACTCCACTCTCAACTCCTTTTAAGGAGTTTAATTTCTACATAACTGGCTTGATTCCCCTAACCCTTCTGGAACGCCATTCCAAAATGTTGTCATTCAAACAGCACCTGTTTCACCTTGAATTCATCTTCCCTGAACATGTGTGGCCAGCACTCTTCTAGACATGCAAACTGATTCTCACATGTTCCTTTTCCAATGGAAAAACATATTTTCATTTGGAATCAAGTAAGAAGATCTTGGCTTTGGCTTGTTACGAACTGGTAATACATAGTTCATAAGAGAGAGGGATGAATTATGGTCTGAATTTAAAACAAGTATTTAGAAGTAGGGATGATACCTTTCAGGGTCATTTTAAAACTCAAAGGTATACATATACAAGTGTAAAAGTCCTGTGTATGTTGTATACTTAGGACTCTTTGATAAAATTAGTCTTCAAATTGTTTAATATTAACTTTTTGCTCTGATTTTAACAGAACTTAATTCACCTCTCAGTGACGTACTTCCATTTGTCTTGTTATTTCCATTTAATCCTCCAACTTCTGCTTTCTCTCCATAGCAGTTGGACTGCAGTGACTCAAAAAAATTTATCTAGCCTCATCCTTGCAAACCAAAGATGCAGTAATTATCTCCCATTACCTTCCCAATTCCTGCCACTCTCCACTAGCCCTACTGCTGGTATTTCAGTATGCACTACAAAAAGATGATAACTAGTGATGTTCAGTGGATCTTTTCATTTATCTCAGTGGTGTTCTCTCTATTTATCCCATCAGTCAAACCTTCTCCAGCAGCTCTTTTGTCCACTCCTAGGCCAAGACATACCCATAGCTGTCAATTGTCTCTCAAAAGGCTTGGAGCAGAACAAACAAGTTGAGGAAAGCAGGGGGGCTACCAGAATGTCACAAAGAGACACCAAGGCTGTTCAAAGGCTGGAGGTAATTATTCCTAATTATCCAGAGATGCTCAGTAAGACCACACAGGCAAAAATGAAGACAGAGACTGATCTGAAATCATTCAGTATAATAGATTCCCATGGTAAAAGATTCCTCCTTTGGATTTCAGAGTACTGATCCCAAAGGTTTGCAAAATTCCTCAAATATTTGTCAGTTTGTGTTAATGCTATGTACATAATGTTCCTGTAGAACTGAAGTAAGAACAAAACAGCCTTAATTAGTTGCAAAGTATCACACTTCTGTGTGCTGTGCTTTTCTGAGCTGTAGCACAATAATGTTTCCTCCAGACTACTTGGATTGCATAGGTTGATGCTGTGGAAATACCTCCTGGAAATACCATCCAGAACTGTGCAAACTGCCCCAGGAAACATCAAGAGATTGGACAGTTTTACAGGAGACCAATGTTTAAGTTAATGCATAGGTCCTACTTGAGTGCTAGTAGAGCAAAAATGGTTCATGGAATGGTTAAGGTTGGAGGGGACCTCTGGAGATCACCTGGTCCAAGCCCTCTGCTCAAGCCAGGCCACCTAGAGTCGTTTCCCCAGGACCATGTCTAGATGACTACTGAATACCTCCCAGGGTAGGGGCTCCTCTTTGGGAGACCTGTGCCAGTGCTCCGTCACACTCACAGTAGAAGTGTTTCCTTTTTCAGTGCCTTTCAGTATATGATTTCTAGTGACTTCATCAGATGTGCTGTGACAGTCTCTGTGGAAAAGGGGAACTTTTAGAAAATACAAGAAACTCCAAGGCTTGTTTCTGTCTTCAAAACATGCTGATTTTATAGCTGTGGCAGATCTGATACAACTAAACCAGCATCAAATTTATAAACTTGAGCAAGTTAGTTTTCATAAGGAGGACAAAAGGAGACAGTACCAAGTAAAAAACTAAGACAAGCTTAGAGCAAAGGCCCTGGCAAAACTCAGAACCTGGAATCCTCAGTTGCATCAGTTACTCCAATGAAGCCAATAGGGTTCTTTAGGAACACATGGGCGACAGGATGACATAAATGATTGAATGGCAAGTGTGCTAAATGGTAGAACTGTCAAAATTCACCCTCAGCTCCATGAGATAAAGGAAGATCTTTATAACGGGTCTGGAACTTCACAGCACTATGCAATTTCCTCTATTGAATCATGATGTTAACTTAAGCAAAATGAATGTCAGATGAATCAGAATCTGATTAGAGATACTTGCAGTAAAGAAAATTGTAAGACCAACCAATCAATTGAAAAGTGAATTAAACATAAAATATGGATCAAAAAATAAACATATCTCAAGCATCTGTGGGAGGAAGACAGTATTGCTGGCTCCATGGCCGAAAAAAATCACACTTGGGAAAAGCAGTTGCTGCCAGAAATCTCCAGCATTTCCTACCACAAGTATTGGGACCATAGGCCACACTGAAACTTTTGGAAGATATCATCTAGAGATACTTATTATGGAACTATGGAAGTTCCTATTACTGACAACACATGCAGTTGGAACACTGGAATGCCATTTATCTCCTCTGTGAGCAGGTCATTAAGCATGCCTAAGGATGTTTCCTTTGCCTGATTTTCTGCAAAAGACACAAAGTGCACGCACATAGTTTGCAGTGCCAGAAAATATTCTCACCTGCCCAATACACACAAGGCTGGAAAGCATATCTCTACCATATTTGACTTTACTAAATTTTGTCTGCTTCAAGGTTTTGTCTACTGTTTCCCTCTAAAAGTAGAGTTGTGATCTTGAAATTTCAGTACTATGACTTAATTTCAAGATTCAGGGAAAAAAAAAGAAAATTAATCAGAATACTCCAAAATCTTATTTGAGCACAAATAGTACAGGAAGTGAGAAATTATGATGACCAAAACAATGATTATGAAATAGGTATGTTTCATCTTTAGTGTAATATTTATCTGAAAGTTACTGCTGTGAAAGTCATTCTTAAAAGTTAGTGAAAAGAATCTTTGAAAAACCAAGTGAATAAAAACGTTACTTGGCTTCCTTACTCACATTTTATCTACCCAAAATAGATGGATTAGTACAAAATGTGAAGGGAAGCTTTTAAACCCAGGGAAAAAATCCTGCTGCAGACCTTCTGCCTCATTTAATTTTACTGTGCAAGTTCAGAAAGGGAAGACCATGGAGAGAAAATATAATGCTAGGTGTCTTTGTGAATACCAGTGACCACATTAGGCTGTCACACACTTATACATCCAGTGGATTTCAGTCACTGTAGACTCATTCATTCCAGCTTCATCTCCCTGGTGAGAGACACCTGTTTTCAGCAGGGCTAAGCAATCAGTCTGTGACAGGATGTTTTCAGACCCCAGGGAAGGTGTGCTGTAATCTCTTTTTTTATCATTGCTGGAATAGGCATAAAGACAAGGTGAGCCTGCCTTATCTGATACCATGGCAAGAAATGATAAACACCCATTATCTTGCAGGAGCTCCAGAAAATCCACTGTCAGAAAAGAAACTCTTTAATCCAGTGATTCAGCAGATGGGAATAATATGGAGAAAGCTGACACAATGACAACCTACCATATTTCTCCGTGGGAAGCAAGTCCCCCGTATGTTTCTTCTGTCTCATCTCCTTTGTAACTTCAGAGCTGGAGAGGCTGCAAACATGTTTATTCCTGCTTCTGCTTGAGCTATCACATCTCTCACTTTGTCCTGCCATAACACTGCCTTTGCATATTCATACACCTCCCCAGGGACACGCTGCCCACTAAATCCACAGGTCTTCCTTCCACTTCTTTAGGACCAAAGTGTCTCCCGTGTGTCTCCAACACACTCTTCATCAGAATGACTGTAAACTCTTAATCACAATGACTGCTGCATTTTTGTATGACCTGGGGTATATCCCATCATCTGGTGTACTAAGTATTTCTAACGGCTTCCTAGAGTTTGGGGTAAACCATACACACCTTAAGGTGCTGGTGGATTTATTCTTGTCAAACAAAATGGACAGCAAATATATCCCATAAGTTATGTTTTGGTACGTAATGCTCAGCAAGGTGACAGATTATTTGTTCAGAAATATACCACAACATGGCTGCTTTGAACATTAAATTTAAACCTTACAGATCTTTTTATTCCTGGCCTTAATTAAGAGTTGATGTCTGCTCTAGGGTTATTTTGGAGACAAATAGCAATCATGAATTTTAATACCATGCTTCTACCTTCACTGAAGAACCAAAGTGAACCACAGGACCCAGGAAAGATGCAGTTTATATTGTTTTTTGTGCCCTTTGCCATCTGTCCATCCTTTATCCCCTGCAAGAGAAATGTGGGGAACAAGATGCTGTTTCATGCTCAAGGGTCAGCTGCATTATGCTAGGAAGGGATAAAATATTTCCTACTGCAATTCTTTGGTAAAATTAATTAAACAATAACCCTTTTTGATTGTAAATGGGCAATATATTAACACTGGCAGTCTCTGACTGCCAAAATCCATCCCCAAAGTCCCTGTATGTTTCTCGCACTCTTTCCCTAAAAATCTGAGCACTTTTACAGATAGGAAAATGGATTACTTAAGAATTTGCTCTGATTCAGTATGACCATTCTTATGTTCTTGAATGTTCTTGAATTCCTGGGAGTAGTTTATTGCAATCTCTTACTACTTCCAAGGCCATTGCAACTCAATGAGATGAATAAAATATCAACCTTTATCAGTGTGTTACAACTACTTACAAAATATAGTGAGAGGCTGTCATCACTACTTTCATTCTCCACTGTGAACTCATCATATTTCTTCATTATAATGTATTCTTCTACAAAAGTGAGGAAACTGCTGCTCCAATTGAAATACTGTTTGTATTCAGATGAGGATGTAGAAGCATGCAAAATATTTATCCAGTACAAAAAAAAGGACAAGGACAGAATCCAAATTCACTGTCTCAAATGTAATTCAACTTTCTCATAGATTACTTGCTCATGGTAACTTACTTCCAGATCCACTCTTAAAAGTATCTTGCACACAAGTGGCCCCAGGAGGCTTTTGATTTTCAAGGACTTCTACTTAGTCTCATACTCAACCTCTCTATTTCTCCTACCACTGCTAGGCAATAAGTACTTAACCTCTTTAATGCTGTAAAAACACAACTCTAGGATGCTGCAACAGTTTGCACTTTTTATTTTAAGCTTATGGCTTGGAAAAGAAGAAAACCACACAAAAGAGCAGTTACAGTTTGGCACCACAGGCATACCACAGAAAGCACAGAATAGCCTGTTATTCCCTCCTCTCTTTGGTACTATGGCTGTATCCTGTGGTTTAGTTCAATTTGCACTTGCACAGCCTTTTACTAGACTTCCTGTCTTAAAATTCTAAGTTTTTAACATAATACACACACTGCACATTAAGGTAACTGCTAGCTATTTGCCTGTTCTGCAATGAACACCTGTCTAACCAGGTAAGATACCCATCTTCTTTCTATTTTTCTCCAGAGTCAAAGCAAATCCATGTCTTAAAAGCAAAGAATAAATAAGAATGATAGGACAGGGATAATGTACAAGGCATGTATGTTCTCAGGTGCACCTTTAATCTTATCTCCATTTTGACTCTCTAATGATCCAATTTAGGGTATATTTTCTCTAATCCTAAATTCAGGATCCTACTTCTGATACACAGTATACACCCTAAAGTGCCTTGTGGTTTAAAAAACATGCTTGTTCTGATAAGCTCTTTGTACTGCCCACATAAAAGAATTGAATGCAGAGCTACAAAAATGTCTCCAAGCTCAACTGTAAATTAAAGCTGTCACTTCATATTGAAAGCCTGGAGATGCTGCATGGCTTTAGGAACACACAGGGAACCCTTACCTTTCTATCTTCTTTTTCTCTTCACATACTATGTTTCTGTCTTATTGCAAGCATTTCTTTCGGAATAAAGATCTTCCCATTTGTTTTTAGTGAGGATTTATTCTCATTACACAAACACAGGATTACACCACAAGGCCAAGATTTCAATCACAGATTGATGAAAAACGCTGAGTCTGTCTACTGGGAATAATAAATCATGACTGTGATTTTTTTTACTGTTTGCAAAGTTTATGTAACTAGATTATGTTGTTGGGTTACACTTTCATCCACCTTCAGTGTTCATTTCCTTTTTCCTGTGGCATTAGAAGTTACCATTTTGCATTCCCCACCCTAAGTTTGTAAGAAGCCAGTGAAATAAAAACATTTTATTTATCCCAAA